>NC_142588.1:13147443-13307443 GCF_965207765.1 Zootoca vivipara
CTATCCAATGCAGATGTTGTTTTGCTATTGGGGACAATTATCCCAAGCCTTATTATCTGCGACTGTCAGATTTTGCTTTCCATTAAAAAAATGTGGCCACTAGCTTTGGTGGTTTCAAAAGTGGATTAAACAAATGCCTGAAGGACTGATCTTCATGGCTGGTAGCTGTGTTAAGATAAAGGGACTCAATTTTCAAAGGCAATGTAGCTCTAAATTCCTGGGGTGGGAGCGCCAGGCTGTCAACGGAGGATGGGACTGTTTCTTCATGCCTCACCTATGGGCTTCTCTGCCTGGGTGCTGGGTGGGCCTTTCCCAGAGCCACAAGGGCTCTTCTTAAAGATGCATGTTCTTTTTCTTTTTTTAAAAGTAAGGCAAGTGGGTGGGCATCCATCTCTCATGGATGCTTTTGCTGAGATTCCTGCATTGCAGGGGGTTGGACTGGATGACCCCCGGGGTCCCTTCCAACGCTACAATTCTGTGAAATACTTTTGCAAAGCTAGCTGGAGAGGGGTTAGAGCAGAAGCTGAATGTACACCCCAAGAACTTGTCTATCAGCACTCTTTTTACTCTGTTGGATGTGAATGTTCCAATCATTGCTAACACAGTCAGAGATCACTATGTGCAGCTAAGAGCTGTATTGGCACATATAGGGCAAAACAGTTGGAGCCTACAGCTGGCATTTTCCAGAATGGTCTATGGCAAGGTAGTTGATGTGGTCTCCTGCCACCCCCTGATGTTGCTCCACTCCAGCTCCTATTAGGGAGCACAGGGAGGCTGAGTAGAAAATGCCACTAAAATAAAAAACATCTGTCAGATGTTTGCATACTTGGTGTCATTTGGGCTGTGCTTTAGAATCATGATTTTCAGGTTGGATTGATACTGTTGAAGCACACAGCTTGTCTTCAGATGCCCTCGCTTGATGAAAAGCCAGGTTTTAAATATTAGCATGAAGTGATGCTCTTCTTGAGACCTTGTTAGATGCCCACATACTAGAATGGGCTTGCTGCCAGTTCAGCCTCTTTTGTTGATGCTCTTTATTCTAAAAATGAGCCGTGCCTCTCAGGTTGTCATCTGAAAATGCCTGTGTTATGTGTCTTTTTTTAAAAAAAAATTGCTTTCAAACAACTCTCTCTTCTGCAGGCCACGGAGATGTTGGTTCACAACGCCCAGAACCTTATGCAATCTGTCAAGGAAACAGTTCGGGAAGCTGAGGCCGCCTCCATCAAAATAAGAACAGATGCTGGATTCACTCTACGCTGGGTCAGGAAAACTCCTTGGTACCAGTAGAGCGCTGCCTTCCCCCTAAGCATATTTCTTTTATAGAAAACCCCCTTGTTGGGGCAAAGAGAATTCTGTAAACAGCCAAAAGGTGCTTGAGCGATTAAAATTAGCCCCCTCCCCTAGAACTCCCTCTTTTAAGGGCTTTCATAAGTGTGCTGAGCTACCTTTGGTATCTAACCTCACCACAATTAGCTTTCACAACAACGAGCTTCTCTCTTTGCTTTTGAGGGTTTTTTATATTTCCCGTTTTCATGAACTCCGTAACCTCAGTTCCCCCTCCCTGTTCTGCAGCATATATTCCAGTGGTTTTCTAGGAGAGGCAGTATATGCAGATTTCACTTTAGCATGGATGAAAACTTGGGAAGCTGGTTTGCTTAGCTGTTTATTGTGAGGGACAATCAGAAGACAGAACAGTCCAGCACTTCAGTTTTCTGCTCCCTTTCCTCTAACTTTTTTAAAACCGGTGTGTTACCGAGTTTGTTTCATTTCTTTCAAAGGTTTTCCCTTGCTCTAAGGGAAGAGGTGCTGTGTTCAAAAGCTGCTGTTGTTCTGCCCAATAGGGATCTCAAAGCCATCAAAATCTGGGAGCAGCTGCCACTAGTCAGTTCAACACTTTATTGGTGCTGAAATTGACCACAAATAACCGTTCGGGGCATTTAATTGAGAGGGAGCAGGGAGAGATTATGCAGCATCCCTTTACTCTTTGGTCAGGAACAAAACAGCTGGGAGAGTTTTAAATTATATTTAAGTCTATTCCCACTGGCATGAGGCTATGTCTTGCTTGTCCTCCCTGTCCTTTTTTATTTTTAATTATACCCATAGGACAAAATTGTGTGTTTATATCAGGTTTCATTATGATTGTCCTGCTTGCTTTAGCAGCGGAACAGTTCTTTCACTGTTCTAGCCAATAACCATTGGGATGTGTTGGAGAAGGTACGAAAGCAGAACATCTCCTATGAGGTAACACAAATAAGTATCACTTTGGCCTTTTACACAGTGAAACACTCCTCAAATCCAGTGCTCATCAGTTGAATAACCTGGCAAATGGAACGGTCTCTTTCAACCATGGTAGGGAAACTAGGATGCTTAGTGCTGAAGCAGTATGACTTTATTCTTGTACTCTTCTGCAGTTGCGTAGCGCAGATAATTTAGGGCCCCGTGCATCAGAGATACCTCTCGCAGAAGCGCCATTGACACTAATGAAAGAGCAGCTCTTGTCTTTTTGCAGGCCAGTGTTCCTGCGCAAATCACTAATCCTACTTCTGAATTGCTTGTGTATTTGCAAATAAATTATGTACTGATGCTGCAGTGCCCCTATGCTGTCACGCAACAGAAGTTCATGCTCAGGAGACCTATAAAGTTAGAAGTGCTAAGAGGCGGCACCTGTTTACTTGTTAAAAGTTTCTTTAAACTTAACTTCCGTGCCCCCTCTTTCTGGTGCAATTTTAAAAGGAAATTTAAAAACAAACAAACCCAGAAATGACCTTTTAATGACTTTTTTTCCAACTGTGTAGAGCAAGGGAATTTGCTTGCCTACCCTTTCCTGAATACTTTGTGACTGCGCGGTACTCAAAATTGTCACATAGGTTTCTGGCACTAAGTAGCCACAACCAGAAGATGAAAGGGAACATCACAGCCTTAGTCTGGATGCCTTGTTGCCTTTGCTTGGCTTGCAGGAACTCAGCAGGAAGAGGAGACTTGGAATGTCTTTTACCAATATATAGTCCAGCCTTTTCATCACGAGCTTTTAAAATCATCACCATTTAATAGCTTGACTTTGTATTAATGCAATATTACTAATGCCTTTAATTACATGACGGTTTATACCAAAGACTGCTTTTTGTTAAGGAATGTTTGAAGGAAAGCTCTGACTCATATTTGCCTTGGATATTTCTTCAGAATGTTTTACTAAGTTCTAAAGTCTTTTATAGAAGTTAATATCCTCCACACTTTATGCAATTTATGCTTTCCTGAACACTTGTTCATCAGACCTAAGATGAAGCAAACTTGAATGTCAGTTAGGAGCATTTTGCCACTAAATACCTTTGTTTATAAACCAGAATTTTGTTGTATATGCTAATATTTTCAACCTTCTTTGTTCTGTTCAAACAAAATAAAATGCATTTGTATAAAAAGTCCACTTGGGTCAGTATTTCCAGGGGAAATGACTTTGCTCATTGAATAAAGACTGTTTGGCACAGTAGTGCCAGCACTAAATGCACGACCATTTACTGAAATGTGTACACAATGTGCTTTCATTAACTCAATTAACCAAATGACAAGGCAGTACAGCTGAATTCCCTTTTTATTTCATTACAAATAGTACAACCTTGACAAGCTGCTCTTGAGGTTTGCATGGCACAAACAAATTGCGTAGAGGAAAACAAAAATGTTTCCAAAGTGGTGGCACCTATTGGACAACGCAAAGACTCCACTACCATACATTTTTTTTACCTTCAAAGTAAAGCAAGTTGTAGAAAATCCAGAATTGGCTACAGAATGTCTGCTGAATGCACAGGCTGATAAGGCAAAAAACAGTTTAGATTTGAAAGGCAGCATGTTGTAAACATTGCAGGGAAAGCCTTGTTCGTACCACTGCAGATCCCTCTGGCCAGAGGACTGTGCACTCTGCCCCTCCCCTTTGTTTCTGAATAGGACTTGGAAAGAGTATTATGGCATGTCACTTTCTAATAGGCTGTAAGAAGAACGTCAGTTACCTTCAGCGATGTCGGAGTGTGTCCCTCTGTGTCCAGAAGTTCCTGCATTCCTCTTGCGCTTTGGTAGTTTGCTTGGCAGTGTACCATGTTTGCTGGCTCTGCAGACAGTCCCCGGTTGCAATCACAAGTCATTTAACCCACCAGCCCACAAAAGGGAACTGTTACAGAAAGTTAATTTCAAAGCCATATATAAAGACCTATTTAAACTATGATTTAATTTGAAGAGGTGTAGTACATGGGAATGAGTCTAATCAAGAGGAACTGTTAAAACTGGCATCTAGAGTAACTGAAGTCACTAAGTCATCTTGTTTCCCCCCCTCAACTGGTAGTGGGGGAAGCCCAAGAAAACCAACATTGATCTGCCAAGAAAGCAGGGATCTTGTGTCTCATGTTCGTACTTGGAATTTCCCTGCTTTTGTGATGTACTTCACACCTTTAAACGGTTTGTACTTTTCTCCGTACATGTCAAGGCGGTTTACTTTTAACCCTGAAATAAGGAACAAAATAGGTTTTAGGGACACTATCTTTAAACAGAGTACAGCTCTTACAACGAAGGAACCCCCTCATGAAAAAAATCTGTTTAGTACAACTACTGACAGCACGTCAATCATTCAGAGTAGCCAGTTCCCCAGTTTAAAGGGGAGATATAACTTGGAATGAGCTTTATTTCCCCAAGCTGGTGCCCTCCAGTTGTTGGATACCCATCAGCCATAATCAGCGGTAAAAGATAATGGGCAATGTTGTCCAAAATAACTAGAGAGCATCAGCTTGGGAAAGGTCAGCTGGGTATGTGTCAATTTCAGGTTACAATTCTGCACCATGAACAGCTGAATTTGTTCAAATTAGCCCCATTTTGCTAGCCACGGAGATAGATGTTGTTGTTGCTGCTGCTGCTGCTGCTATTATTCATTGCATTTGTCACTTGCTATAAAAATGTCACACTAACTTAGTTATTAAAACATGCAGAATTCAAAACACTACAAAGATAAAATGTTGTCTATAAGTGCTCATCTTGCAATATTATAGGACAAATTCTGAACCACCCACTAAAATATGAACACAGTAGAATGTTACGCAGGGCTCTGAGGCCACACACAGCCCTTTAGGCAGTGGCAATCTTCAGCCACTTCTGAGACTTTTAAGATTTCAGCAGGCATCAGACATTTGCTATCTTCATAGCTATAAGTGGAAAAACACTCTTTATGGTGGATGCCAGGATTGTGCCCCAAAGCCAGTTCTGCAGTCAGCAAAACAGACAGCTCCTTCCTCTAATAGCAAACCTGGGTGACTGATTATCAACAGGACTAGAGCCAAAATGGGGCTGCTAAGGAACAAGGAGGCTGGGTCAGTGTGCTCAGATGAACTCTGCAGTGTGCAGAAATGCAAAACTTATTTGAAGTTCAAAAGGGGGCAAACCCCACCCAAGAAGAGCCCAATGAAGACTGAGCGTGCTCACTGACCTTTGGGAGGTGGGAAGTGCCAATTAGGAAAGGGGTGGTGCAGAGGAAGAGAGACAATTGCCCTAACAACACAGCTCTTGGTATTCTGGAGAAGGAGTGGCTGGTGCATTGAAAAGGGGCATTCCTCCTGGTGGACAAACTGCAGTGTTTTTGCAGGTCCCACATTCTATACAGACTACCGAAATGCCATTTGTGGCAGATAAGAGGTAGAGGGGGTGGCCTTTATTGCAGGAGATAGCGTGGATACTTTTAGATAAACTGATTTAAATCAGATTTCTGTTTTTATTTTAAAAAGCTCCAGCTGCAGCAGGTTTCTCAAAAAGAATCAGCCCAGTGATTTTAGAATTAAACCCAAACTTCACACAAACATTATCTCCTTATAAAAGTACTTTTTTCCTCTGCAAAACACATTTTACATCATCATACAGTACAATCTCTCTTGTATGAGAGAAAGTGGCAAGGGGGGGAGCTGGTGAGAGCTACATCTGTTTTGCAGTTTGCTCAACTTCCTTGCAGTTTGCTGCCCCTTCTGTTTGTCCCACCATGTATACTTTGTGAGCCACCACATGGTGAGAAAGCTAGCCCCTCTCCTGCTTCTTGGCTGTGCTTGTGAGCTGAAACGCAGGAACTGGCCAATCAATCTAAGCATGTCACCTTCAAGAACTGAAATATGCTACTGAAGTCTTAATTCCTCCCCAACCTGCTGCATGTTCCCTGAAGTTTGGGAGAGAAATTCATCCCTAAGTCCTGCTCCAGGCCAATGGGATAAGCACCTTACCTGAAATAGCCAGCTGCTGTATCTTGAACTGAACATTCAGGTTGGGGTTTTCTTCTGGCTTGGGCGCTCCAGACTGCAAATTCACCAGCCCTTTAAGGCTGGGCAGCTTCTGAGGGGTGATTTTGCCAACATCCCATGTTAACACCTAAACAACAAACGGTAGTGATAGTAGTGCCTTTCCAAACTGCTTTTCCTGTGAACAAAGTCAACATTGTCACACCCATATTATAGTGTGCATGTGCTGAAGAGGAGATTTAAATAACTGGCTAAGGCACCCTGCCCCACTTCCAGGAAGTTTTGAACCAGAGGCCTCTTGCCTTTCTCGCTATGCAGCACCTGCTCTTTCAAGCAGGGCAAAAACAGAGAAAACTGTTTCGCAAAAGTTGGACAGGATATGTGTAGCATTAAGCATCCCAGGGGATTTATTGAAATAAATAATATTTATGATCAAATGTGTGTGGTTGAGGAGGAGGATTTGAATTAACAATTCACCATATCAGACTCCTTCCACCTGGGTCATAGAATATATGATCTACGATATAAATTCTACAGGATGCTGTCTCCATTGTCTATACTTTGAAAATCACGTTTTATGGTAGCCTGATGATTTTTCCAGGCATCCACAACAATTTGTTTCAAGCAGGCACGAAGCCTTTGTCTAAACCATTTGGTGCAGGCAGGAAAAGTACCATTTGCACTCCTTTACTATCCTGCTTTTCTGGAGGTAGTAAAACCTATCTGTTTTTCTGCTGTCTTCCTGCCTAATCCTTTCAGGAATTTTTACTGCTCCTCTTTCCTCTTTACAAGTATGCATTCTCTTTTGTAGTGCAGATAGATCTGTAGCCTGGGAAAGGCCTTCCTGGTTTTTCCTCAGTATTCTCTGCTACCTGATCCTCTCCCACGTGAAACCTTTTTGGGATGTGCTGATGCGTTTGATTGGCTGTTTTGAATTCTATGATGCAATTCTATTGTGTGATTAAAGTAGCCTGGTCGAGGAGGTCCCTTCGCTCTCTCTCTCTCTCTCTCTCTCTTTTCGGACCAGAGTTTTGCAGGTCAAAGTGTCTGTCTGTCTTTCTTTTCCCCTTTCCCTATTCTTCTCTACGCTCATGAGTAAATCCCACAATATGCACTAAAGGCCTGGCTGAGGACCCTGAAGCAAATGGCTTTGTTGCTGCCAGCAAGCTCCTAACCTACATTTCTAAACCAAAAAGCAACAGAAACAAGGGAAAGAAAGCAACAGAATATTCTTCCACTGGGGCTCTTTCCAAGAATGAGCCTGATCCTCACCTCCTAACCCTGTTTGCTTGGAAGGAATTCTTTGTTTGTTTGAGCAGGATTTACAAGGGCTCATGTGCATGAATGCAGCCTCACACCCTAATCCTATCCATGTTTACTCAGATGTAAGCCTCACAGTTCAGTTGGATTTACTGCTAAATCGGGTACTTGGGACTGTAACCTTAATAGGACAAACTCAGAAGCTGAGGGAGAAAAGCTGGCCAGAAACATTTGTTTCAGTCGAGGCAAGTGGAATGCAAAATAACTACCGCGCACAATAAGCAATCTTTGGGTTTTATTCTGCACCCAGCTGTTTTTGCAATGTTTCTGGCCAGCCAAGAAATCAACAGAAAAATGAGGAGTCAATGGGATGTACAGGGAAGACAACGGTCACGAGGCCTTGCCCTTTCAAGTGAAAGATTTACAGGACTCCAAATTCTGTGCAATTCTCCAGTGTCATTAACCTGGCTATTTCTAATCATTTGCTCGAGAACCATGAGCCAGGGCTACACTTGCAACATCCCTGTGTTAGGTAAGTGTGTGTGTGATGACAGGGCATTTAAGCTCACGCTGGCAAGGCTGTATACAAGTAAAGCAGTTGTGTGAAACAGCAAGGAAAGCTCAAGTATGAGGCGTGAGCTTGTATCCTAGGCTGCTGATTTCCACTTGCGCAATGGAACTTCTCCCTTATCTCCTCTCCTCTGAAGCCCCCCCCCCTCCATGCACTCCCTGGATGGAGATTTTGGGGGATGCGCAGGGAGAAGGGAGAAAGTGGGGGTCCTGCTGCATTAGCAGAATGCTGCTTGCACAGTGTTGAATACAACCCAAAGGTGTCTTGTCACGTGTTCCCAGCATCCCATAAGGCAGTCAAAGGGGAGCACACTTAAGCAGAGATTAGAGAAGGTCAAGCGGCCATATGAATTGGTCCAATGCTCCATTACACATGGCAGGCATCACCCCCCCTCTTTTCATTTCATTGGAGCAAGCCCCTCTAACCCACAGAAGGTGGGTTATATAACCCACAGAGGACAACTGGACTTACTTTGGTGACAGGATCAAATGTGTGGTTGCCTTGTGTGGCTGTAAGGTTCACGTTGAGCACCGCTTTTGGCATGTGAACGGTCATGAGGACTCCTTCCACCGTCTTCCCCATGTTCTGCTTGGGCCCAATTGTGACATCAAATCTTCCCGAAGATGAGTTCTCCTTGAAGCCAATCGCATGCTTCACGTATACTGGGATGGCCACCAAACTATATATTCAAAAAGGAGATTAAATGCAGTCATTAACCGTGTGGGCACATATCAAAAATGAGATGTTGTTATTTTTCATTTTACACATTGGGAAGTGGAGGCTTGTAATGAATGAAGTCAGGTGGTCAGAACAGTGAACTCCTGATTCCGCTTGCATTCCCTGGATAGCTCAGTTGGTTAGAGTGTGATGCTGATAACACCAAGGTTGCAAATTCGATCCTCCAAAGGGACAGCGGCATATTCCTGCATTGCAGGGGGTTGGACTAGATGATCCTCATGATCCCTTCCACTTCTACAATTCTATGATTCTCTCTCCCTGCGTTATAAATCAAGCCCAAATCTAGTTTGCCTTACAGCCTCTCCATTCTCTTTCCCACCCAGATCTAAGGCATGTCTGCAGCTATGAGTTGGGCCAAACTTATTCAGGGACAGCCCCATGGAGGCCATGCTTTCCATGAAGTCCCAAGCAGCCCCTTGCAAGGTCGTGTCAGCATGGATGTTAGGACAACCAAACTAGGTGTCTCCAGGAAAACATCTGTCACGACCTGAAGCAGCTCGGGCAGGGAATCGTTGGTGCAGCAGGGAGGTCAGTACACCAAAATGAATCCCATACTGCCCCTATTGCCAAACTCCCAGAACATGCACTCAGAAAACTGTGTCTTCCCAATAGGACACCTGGTGCAAACTAATGACTTCCTAAAAACCACTGCAACCCCCCCCACCACCCATACGACCTGGGTTGCTGTGCATAAGAGAAACCTGGTGGACAAGCAGTGGCAAGAACAGGCCCATCTGCCTCGTCCAACCAAATCTCTGTTACACATGCCAGGTCAATTCCTCCATCCATGATCAAGTCGTGGATGGCTGTGGTCTTGGGAATCATTGACCTGGCATCGCACAGCAGCACCTTAAGGTCATGTAGGTCTCCCTTGTTGATTCCAGTATCCTTCTGGTCAAGACCAGACCTGGAGGCAGGGATAGTCTTCAAGCAATAACTAAACCTGCCTCCTCAGTAATGACATGGTCTGGTCCTAGTGTAACTCCTCCTCCTACCCGTGATCACTAAGACCAGGTGTCCCAGTGCATCCCCCCACTGTGGAAACTGTCCCAGCCATTTACTGGCTGGGGCCCACTCCCAGGCAACCATGACCTTCTCCCCTTCAGAACAGAGTATGTTATACAACTATGCAATAAGTCAATAAAACAGGAAAAACTAAATAACTAATAATAAGAAACACAATTTACAGTTATACTAAATGGACATGAGAGATTGCCGCAAGATGGCATCTCCTGGACAAATGGCTTTGAATCTTGGCAATGTTCTGCCACAGAACTGTTCTGCATAGCTGGGGTTGATTTCTCCAGCTTTTAAAAATAACAACAAAAGGAATTTGTCTCAGTGACTGCCATCCACCTCCCTGAGTAACCCACATACATGCCATGGGGGGTGGCAATGGCAGTCACCAAAAGAACCTCCATTACCATTAGAGAAAAAGCCAGCCACTCTCCGACCATTGGTAAAAAAAAATCCTAACCTTTGAAAAGAATTTACCTCTAAAAATTTTTGGGGGGACCACCAAAATGTCACCCACCCTCATTTGACAACAGGTGAATGGGTATGTGAACTGGAGAGAGTATGTCATTTTCCTTCATCAACAGTGTAAACTAGCTTTCAGCAAACTCTGGGATCCTTATAACAAAACCACTTTTGAGTCTGTGGGTAGGGATTTGCCTAATTCTTTGCACATAGAACTGCTCACTTTGTTAGGCACGGAAATAATAAGCAGTATTAGCCCATGTTTCTAAGACCTGTCCTATGGAGGCTACAGAAAGGTATCAGCATGCGTATGGCACCAAAATAAGATTAAAGAGAGTTCATCAGGATCATGGATGACAGCAAAGACAACTGTTGTATACACAGCCCCCCTTCAGACTTACTTTTGTGAACTGACTCGATAGGATATCAATCTGAAGTTTCCATCCGGGGGAATGAAGGAGAGCACTCTTTCCGACTCCCAGCGCTTGAATCGAATACAGGGGTGAAAGCTCACATCATCCAGGAGTCTTGGATTCTATAGAAGGCGAATCAAGATAAACACTTTCTCAGTCATAGTAAACACTGACTAGATGACCTTGGGGTCCCTTCCAAGTCTACAGTTTTAGGATTTCATGATTCATCCTGGCGCATCATAATATTTATCTCTCATATTCATTAGACTAAGCTGATGTTGGCAAATCTAGACGTATTCAAAGCTTGGCCCAGTTAAACTCACTGGCTTGTTATTTAGCAAGTCACCGTCATGTGCCAACTAATAATGTTTTTGGAAGATAGGGGGAGACAATAGCCGCAAGCCTATGCAAACTAATTTAGGGTTAAGTGGGACTTTCTTTTGAGTCAACATGAATAGGATTGCACTAGTTAATGATTAATGCTTTTGGATGAGAGCTGTGCTCCAACTCTCAAGAGCCAAGATCTATCCCTCACGTTCATTTGTGTATAAACCACACACAAACTGTGATAGACCCGAGTCCCTCTGTGTCACATAACACACACGTCTGCCTCACCTCCGAGGTGATTCCTGGCGCTTATAATAGACTCATTCCCTACATGCAGCTTGCAAGTGCTTCAGTTAGCCTTTGGCGGTGGATCAACCCTAGGCTGTTACTCATTTCCTTACCAAGTTATTTTTCATAGAATCATACAGTTGGAAGGGACCATGAGGATCATCTAGTCCAACCCCCTGCAAATGCAGGAATCTTTTGCCCCACATGGGCACACAACTCCTTTTTTCTGGGCACTTCATGGAGCCCCAAAGTGACTCTCTGTACATGACTGTGCACGTTGGCGCTTAAATCTATATATATATATATATATATATATATATATATATATATATATATATATAAAAATAAATGGTGAAGGTGCATGTGTGTTATTCTGCACTTTTCTCCCACAAGCACTAACCCGATCGTCCTGAAATTTGGCCACAACCTCAAACTCACATGTGAGCAGGTAATCATGCACTTACACTGACCAGCTGACACACCTAACACAGGTAAAAACCTGGATTTGTGGTCAAAAAAATTGCACCCTCCAGTGGACATTCAACAAACAAGGGACAAACATACTCCTACAATCCCTCACGCCCCGGAGACCACGCCTCCAACAGAGAGCAAACCTGCCCGAGACCAAGCCGCTCCTCAGGGAACCAAGCCCACCTCAGAGATCGCACATCCGAGACCAGGCCGCTCCCCAGGAACCCACGCCCGTCCAGGAGATCACTTACCAGTGACCCCCTCCCCCCCCGATCAAGTCCAATCCAACATTGTTTATACAACAACAACATTCATCACGACAGACAACACTTCAAGACATCAACTATCTTCTTCCAACACCAAGACAGAACCAACCCATCAGATACACTCCAAAAACCACTCCACAGGTAAGACGTTAAATCTTCCACCCACACTACTTACAATACCCCCCCACATAATTCCCACCACCATACCCATCACCACCTCCATGTTCCCGATATTCTCAAAAAAACATCCACCCTCAATACCTTCCTCCCATATCAACTTCACACATTACACACCCAAACACCACACACACAAACACAAAATTAATACCCCTTACCAACTCGATGTTTCCAAAACTATGCAACACACCTTCATAATTTTCAACTCCTCCCAACTACAACAATCACATCCACACAAACAACCACCGCCACACCCCTTACCACCTCCATCTTACCCTCACTCTACAATGACAACCACCCTCTATAACTTTGATCCATCCCAAATTCACCACTACGCTATATATCTACCACACACCAACTTATATTACAAGATTTTTTAACCTTTCTTTCTATTCCCCCCCCCCCCACTTCTTAACAACCACCACGGCAACTCATGCTCAAGTAACAAGGAAATAATCCCAGAGAGCACCCAACCAACACACTCCACAACCTCCAAACTGGAACAACACTACAGATGAACACCTACCTTGGACCCCTACATCCCTTCCATTCCACGGAGGACTGCCCAGGTAAGATACAACATCATACTTTCCACTATAAAGATTTTAACACACTCTATAAAAATTCCTCCCATACTACATTCACCGCATGCACTACACTACATATAAAACACTTACCTATTTAAATTACAATAATTCTTAACATTTCTTTCTAGTCCTTTTTCCTCTCACTCTTTAACTATACAACACAGGAACTCCTACTGTATTAACAACGAAAGTATCCTCGCCCACCACCAAATGACTAGGTGAAAACAAAGACACCATTAACACCAACAACGACGTCCAATACAGACCGCACCACTACTACAAGAAACGCACCAAGAAGACACCAAAACCCCTACAACGCCAACTCCGTCTTCGTTACCACGGCCAAAACATACAACAATAAATACTTCACTTGAATACCTTAACTGACTTCTTCCTTTCTTCAAAATTTCACTAACAATGCCACAGCAACGCGTGGCAGGGCCAGCTAGTGAATAATAAATACTCACTGCCATTTATATATTTCTCCTTTAATGAACTTACTGCATTTAGAATTTGAGGCACAGCAGGATTCTCTGTCACCCAGGGATAGGGCTCCCTCCACACTGCCCTGACTGCTTGAAATACAGTACCGGTTTTAAGTTAACAGGAGGGGGGGAGGCAGGCTGATGCTTGAGTGGTGCAGACTGGGAGCTTAGACGGCAGTCCCCTTCTCATGGGTTGAATAATCTAGAAGATCATGGGTCCTTCACTCACCCAGATTTAGGCTGGCCAGAGCGACCGGAAGCAACAGTAACAAGGCAAAGGGCACACTGCTGGGAGTCTGTCCAACACGGCTAGTGCTGGGATAGCGGGACCCTCTCCTGCACAATTACTTCCAATTCCTCTCATTCACTTTCATTTAAGGCAGGGATGGGGGAACCTTTGGCCCATAAGCCTGATTAAGCCAAGCTTGTGCCTCAATTTATATTGCAAACCAACCTGTCATCACTGGATGAAGGGTGGTATAGAAATTATTATTACTACTAGTAGTAGTAATTTGGGTAGTTTCCCCACAAACCATGCCCACCTGCTCCCACACCTGATATCATATGTCTACATGGCTACAAAAGACCAATCAGGAACCAAAGTGAGATCCTGACTGTTTTTTCCCAAGCGGAACTCGCTGACAGCACCAATCAGCTGCTTGAGGATCCACAATTGTACGGAGGGTTCTATTTGCGTGCAGAGTGAATGCAGACCTCTACTACTATTTAGAACGAACATGCACACACACTATAAACAAAAACTTGACTTACCATAAAAGAAAGTGAAAGATCAGGCATCCCCGAGAGTTTGATGCAGGCATCAATGACCCCTTGAATTTCTGCAAAGACTGTGGAGCCTGGCAAAGAAGGAAAGATCACAGAGTGATCTCTTAAAAGAGGATTATCAGCAGATCCCGCCTTAAGGAGTCATTTGCACGATGCAAGTGAATAAACTAATTTAATGTGCTTCAGGCAGACTTCAGTTCATTGGATATGATTTGCCCTGGGGATACACGTTTTTGAATTGCCACAACTGATGGATGTTTTTGAGCAACTGTGGCATAGCTGCTAGAAGAACAAGCTGTGCCAGTTCTAAATCTTGTTCCTCCCATGACCTCATTAAGTGGTCTTAAGAAAGTCATTCAGTTTCGGCCTTGGCCCCTTATCTACATCAAGTGAGTAGTTAATATTGACATTACAACAGCCCTGTAAGGTAGGCTTACTGAGATATCAAATTTCACTGAGCACTTCGAAATCCAAGCTACTATATAAATGATATTACTGAAGACTATTTGTGAAGCACTACCCCAACTCTAAGTCTTCCATTTCACTCTGCCAAGGATAAGAACACACACTTGAAAGCATCGTACCAGATTTGTCTATAATGGCATCTATTTCTTCAATCACATCAAAGTAAGCTTCATTGTTGGTGTACTTTACTCCTGCTCTTCTCCAGGGAATGTTTGACAGCTGCCCGGTTGGAAGAGTATCACCCACATTGCTGCTGCCTTGGAAATACAAGAATAGCCAAAAGAAACCAGTAAGAAATCAATATCCAAAGAAAACAAATTAAAACCTGTCATACACACAGACACACAAAACCACCCTCCTTACTAAATGACCGGAAAGTAGGCAATGTAACCCTGATTTTAAACAAAGGACTCAGGAAGCTACATGACAGTTAGCTTAACATCTGTCCGAGGTAAACTGGTAACAAAGCATACATTATCTTTAAAGGCACTGTGCACCAATTTCCCCAACGTGTATATATGGATGAATAATCTTTGCAGAAGAATCAACATAGCAAAGGAAAATCTTGCTTCAACCAGGGCTGGGCGATATCTGGTTTTCAACATTGCGATATATAACCAGCTAAACATCTTGATGTATCAAGGATGGAGCTCTGTAGAGACATTGGCTGGTTTCACAGTGTTTCCCACTTTGTGATTTTTGCATAGCACACACATACATCACGATTCATGATATATTGCCAGGTCAAAAATTATGAAACCAATATCACAATATGGACTTCAAACTGGTTTTGAACTATGTATCAATATATTGCCCAGCCCTAGCCTCAGCGCCATCTGGAGTGATTTGAGAGTGTCAACAATCAAGTGGATAGGCTGGTCTGGTAAATACTACATAGTTCTTTGACAAAGCCCCCGCTAAGCAAATGATGACACCGGATAAATTTAGCAGTCACGGAATAAGAGGTCTGGCCCTCTTTTGCAGTAGCAGCCAACACGGCTGGTGCAAATCTCATCAGCCGCAGCCAGTTATCTGTGTGGGTAAATGCCAGGATCTGTCCAGGTCTTCTTAGGCCCCTATGCCTGGGCAGGACGTCTGGAACACCTTCAGCATACACCCGGGAATCATGGACTCATAACTGGGCTTTATGAGCACCAAATCAGCAGTGAACAGCAGAAGCATTTGTAGAGGTTTCAAAACATTCCTCATTTATTTCTATTAACTACTGCATATTTACAGATCTGGCTTTGTGAGTGTTACAGCCTCTCACTTAGCCATCTTGTCTACAGAAGATATTATACTGCACACAGCACACAGCAGAGAGCAGAGTCAGGAATGAAAAACAACAAAGTAACAATTCCTAACTGTTCCCTCCCAACAGCAGATATCACCAGATTTTCAGAATGGGAGGGGTGAAAATGCTCACAACCTCCCCCTTTCATTCTGACCATTATGAAAATCTAGCACAAAAGCAATTTCTTTACATATATACCAAGTTGTTCCTTATTAACAGCTTTAGTCAAAGCATCAGCAGGTATTTCTTTCCCTGGCATATATGAGACTTTTACAACTCCTTTCTGAATGCATTCTCTGGCACGGTGCAATTTGATTAGCAAATGTTTTGTTCTTTGCTTGCACCCTTCTGAATGGATTAGTTCTATGCAGGCTTTGTTGTCCTGATAAACTTGAACTGGACAACAAATTTTTACTCTCATATCCTCACATAGTTGCAACAACCACTCTACATTCATGAGGGAAAAATTTAAAGCGTTGAGTTCTGCTTCACATGAACTCATGCTTATTGTTGCCTGTTTCTTACAAGACCAATCAAATAGGCACTGATTGTACAAATAACACACACCTGAGGTGCTCTTGCCATCAGTTGTATCACTACCAAAACTGGCATCGGCATAGATCTCAAGACCTCCAGATTTTTGGCTAGTAAGCTTCAACCTGTAATGCATAGTGCCTTTTAAATACCTAACTATGCGTTTCAGTGCCTTCCAGTCTTGCACTGTAGGTTGATTTACATATCTGCTGAGCAAATTTACGCTAACAGCAATGTCTGGTCTTGTGCACCTTGCTATAAAACTAAGTTTACCCAAAACACTTCTGAACAATGTAGTGTCAGGAAAAACATTAGCATTAGTATCATGTTGGTACCCTGTGACCATGGGGGTGTCTACAGAATTGGCATCTGTCAGATTTAATTTTTCAATCACATCATTGATCTTACGTGATTGATGCAGCAAAACATCACCTTGCTTATTTCTCTCTACTTCCAGTGAGAGATAATTGCTGACTTCCCCTAGGTCTTTCATATCAAAATGCTTTTGCAGTTTTGCAAGAGTGGTTTTGTAAATATTTGCATCCTTCCAGAAAAACAAAATATCATCCACAAAACAAATGCAGTACAATTTGTGCTGGTTAGATTCTTTAACAAAAACACAAGAATCAGCCTTTCCTTGCTGGAAACCTAAGGAAAACAGCACTTCTGTCAGCTTAGTGTGCCAGCATCGAGCACTTTGTTTTAGACCATACAGGGATTTTTTTAATTTACACACCATTCCCTTTTTTATCTGCACTCCGTCTGGCGGTGACATGTAAATACTCTCATTGAGAATTCCGTACAAAAACGCAGTATTTACGTCGTGATGAGATATGGTCATGCCCTCTTCTGCAGCAATTTTCATCAACAGCCTAACTGTCTCAAATTTGACTGTCGGTGAATATGTCTCATGATAGTCCTGATCAGGAACTTGAGAAAAACCACGTGCAACTAATCTGGCTTTATATCTGACCACTTTACCAGTCTGATCAGTCTTGGTTTTGTAAATCCACCTGCTGTCTACAAGTTTCATGCCTGGTTCTGCTGGAACCAATTCCCACGTGTCATTTTGCTTTAGGGAATTCAATTCAGCTTTCATGGCATTAAGCCAAGGTTCAGCATCTTTTTCAGGTAAATTTTGAACCTCTTTGTAGTTAGTTGGTTCAAAAACTGAGTTTGGGTTCCTAGTGGTAGCCATATCTGAAATAGCAGCTTTAGCAAATTCTTTAGAAAATCGTTTAGGTGCTTGTCCCTTGGTAGTTCTCTCAGATCTACGCAATACTCTGGGATCCTCTGGGTCTGGTTCCTCCTCCTTGGGAGAATGGTGACCTGTATCTGGCAAAGATTCTACCTCTAGATCAGTGTCAGACCCATCTGATATCTTAAGAGAGGTCTTTTCATTCTGATCATCTGTATCAGTGTCAGAATCTGTGCTACCATCAGCATCAGTTACAGGGTTTGCCTCTTTGTTAATTGGTTTCACCACCTCATCATCTGAAATGGGATGACATTGAAAAATGCCAACTTTGTCCCATTTTGGATTACAATCCATGCTTCTGGTCAGCCTAATTGTGTTTGTGTCTGTCATCAGCACACGATAGGAACCTTTTTCATAACCTAGAAAAATGCCATGTTGACCAGATTTGCTCAGTTTGTCACCTTGCAGAGTGTGCACCCAAACTTCAGAACCGAAAATTTTTAAATGTTTTACAAACGGTTTCCTTTTGAACAGCATTTCGTATGGGGTGCAATCAATGGCTGATTGATACCTGCGGTTGTAAATATAGGTGAAACACGATAGAGCTTCAGCCCAGAAGGGGTTGGGTAGGCCTGAATCATGCAACAGAGTTTTAATTCCTTGTTGCAAGGTCTGGTTTACTCTTTCACATAAACCATTCTGCCATGGAGATCTGGGCGTGGCAGTCATGTGCTCTATGCCCTGTTCAGCAGTAAAGTTTTCAAACTGTTCTGAACAAAATTCTCCACCCCTGTCAGTAAAAAGACAATGTACATGCTCATCGTGAACATTCCTGAGCCATGCACAAAATTTTTGAAACTTGGAGAAGGCTTCAGACTTCTTTTGTAACATATAGACCCAAACATATCTAGAATAGGCATCTATCAGAACCAAAAAATAACATGAGTTTCCTCTAGAGAGTGCTAGAGGTCCAACCAAGTCTGCATGCACAATCTCATAAGGTTTCTTAACCTCCCTCCCAGATTTTGTACCTTTGGGAGCTTGCTTAATTTTGTTCTCTGCACATGAGACACATTTCATATGATAAGGACACTTTTGAACTTTCATGCCCTCAACCATATTTTGCATTTTACCTACTGCCTGGAAATGCAAATGACCAAACAAACGATGATAATCATGAATACAATGGTTATGCAATTTCTCATTCTTATCTACTGATATATTACAGCATGCCTTTTCAGTTTCTTTAGTTGCTCCAGCAGCTGTACCTGTAACAAAAGGCAATACATATAAACCATCAACACACTTAGCATAAAGAATGAGTTTGTTATCTCGAAGAATTTCACACCGAGAGTTTGCAAACACCACTTTAAATCCTTGAGCGTCTAGCTGAGAAACACTCAAGAGATTATCCTGCAAATGAGGAGCATACATAACATTTTTAACTGTTGCATTAAGGCTCTGCAAAGAAACCGTTCCCTGAGCCAAACTTTTAATAGTCGTTCCATCCGCTTGATGAATTGCTCCTCCCTGTTTCTCAAGATGAAGAAAGAGATTTTTATCATTGGCCACGTGCCTTGTGGCTCCTGAGTCGACAACAAAAACAGAACGTGTGAGTTGATTAGAACTGCGTGAAATCAAAGCCTTTGATGCAGCTGGCCCTTGGGGTTTTCGGCCTCCTCCCCCTTTGCCTTTGAAGTTGCCCTTCTTCTTTGAAGAGTTTTTACACTGATTTTTAAAATGGCCGACCTCTCCGCAAGAAAAACAGCGGCGCATTTTAAGAGCTTTTGCAACACTTTCACTTTCCCCTGTTGAAGGCTTGTAGGCATTTCCAACAGCCTTGTCCCTGCTTTCTCTAGCAGTCTGTCTGCGATCCCACTCATTCAAGAGCACGCTAGACACATAATCTTCTGTTAGACGGTCATTGGGCAAAGACGACAATTGAGCAGCTACAGCATCATAAGATTCATCCAAACTGTTTATGATAAGCATTGCAAAAACAGCTTCTGAAATATTTAAGTCTCGCTGGACAAGATCCTGTCTGAGACGTTTTAATTGGGCTAGATGGCTGGGCAAATCACCATCTTTCTGCAATTCCAGCCTACACAGCTTTTTAAAGAAAAGCACACTGGATCCTGCATTTTGTCTTAGATGCATATCTCGAAGTTTATTCCAAACAGCCCGTGCAGTCTGCTGGTTCTCCAAGTTGACCAACAACTGGTCCTGGACACTCAGAATAATTGTCCCCCTGGCTCTCATGTCTGCCTCATGCCACGCTGGCCATCCATCATCATCCTCATTAGGGGGGTCATCTTCTATAATATGGTAAAGCTTTTCCCTTTGTAAAAGTGCTTTCATTTTGACCTGCCATGTAGGATAGGTCTCTGGTGTAAGGAGAGGAAAAGATAGAGACATCTGGCCAGAATGTGCAGAAGCCATGCCTGTGTTTAGTTAACAGCAAGACACTTCCCTTCATGCACCCCAAATACTCTTGACTCTCTCAGCAACTTCTCTCCCCACTCAGCACAATTAACAGGCAAACTGGAAAAGCGTCTCTGCTGTCTTCCTGGCAGCCAGCAACATACCTTTCTGTAAATCAAACAGCAGCTTGAAAAACAGCTTCAGCTCACAGCTCAACTCCGATGTGCAGCATCAGATGGAAATGGATCAGAAACATCCAATTATCCAACCATCAATAGCCATCTGCAACCACCAGTCTGCTACCAGCAACCATCCGCCTGCTACCATATGTGGGTAAATGCCAGGATCTGTCCAGGTCTTCTTAGGCCCCTATGCCTGGGCAGGACGTCTGGAACACCTTCAGCATACACCCGGGAATCATGGACTCATAACTGGGCTTTATGAGCACCAAATCAGCAGTGAACAGCAGAAGCATTTGTAGAGGTTTCAAAACATTCCTCATTTATTTCTATTAACTACTGCATATTTACAGATCTGGCTTTGTGAGTGTTACAGCCTCTCACTTAGCCATCTTGTCTACAGAAGATATTATACTGCACACAGCACACAGCAGAGAGCAGAGTCAGGAATGAAAAACAACAAAGTAACAATTCCTAACTGTTCCCTCCCAACAGCAGATATCACCAGATTTTCAGAATGGGAGGGGTGAAAATGCTCACAATCTGATCCTGCTCTCATAGCTCAGGAACTTAAAACAGAGAAACATTCAAAGTTTTCTCTTCCTGAATTTGCACAAACCAACAGAAATTTGGAGAAGCACAAAGTGGTCAAGCCTTTGATTTCAAGAGTGCTAAGGAGGAGTTGCATTTGGAAGGTGTTGTGGTACCTGTGATGGAGTTGACAACGGAGCGCAGGATCGTGGGAGGTTTAATGAGCTCTTTCAGGATGTTGGATTCCGTTGCCAGAGGAAAGCCATTGTCCAGCATTTCTTCAAGAAGCTCATAGACAATAACAACATTGTCTTTAATTGCAGTCTCTGAGCACTCTCCAAAGTAATCCTAAACCAAGCAGAGGATGCAAAGGAGGCGATTTATTCCAGTTAAAAGCTTTCCCTTCACCTAAAAACCACATGATATTCAGCAACTGCCACAGCCTAATGTTCTGCAAGCTTTTTGAACCACACTTAAGATGAACTGCTAAGTGCAGCAAAAGCAAGCAGACCTGGTATTTTTTCTCCATCGCAATGCAATGGAGCAGGCCTTGCAAAAACTGATGTCTACTTGTTTCCCTGCTCTCCCATGCTCAGATGGGACTGCAAGGAATTCTGACAGGTGGGCAGGGCAACCCACCTGTGACATTAGAGTGGTGCCTATAATTCTCAGGTGAGCTGCCCTTCCCACCTGTCAAAGTCTGCCCACCTCTAATATAGACAGATGCTCCTCTTATTGATAGCCTCTCTCAATAAAAAAAAGCTAACTACCACTTTGTTTTTATATTTGACTAAAATTATTTCTATTCTAGTTACCCAATTTCACCCACACTGTGCTAATTCATTACATTACTAGCTAATTGTACAAAACAAAGCATTTCTAAAAGTTAAATGCTTGTTGTATATAAAAGTGGGAGAGAAATCCTCCAGGTCAGGCTTCTAAACTCGGCCCTCCAGATGTTTTGAGACTACAATTCCCATAATCCCTGACCACTGGTCCTGCTAGCTAGGGACCATGGGAGTTGTAGGGCAAAAACATCTGGAGGGCTGAGGTTGAGGAAGCCTGCTCCAGGCAACCAGGCCAGAGCATGTGACAAGTATATTTAAATGCAACTGAGCACCCTGTGGAATGCTCACACGGCTAAGAACAGGCATAGGCAAACTCAGCCCTGCCGATGTTTTGGGACTACAACTCCCATCATCCCTAGCTAACAAGACCAGTGGTCAGGGATGATGGGAACTGTAGTCCCAAAACATATGGAGAACCGAGTTTGCCTATGCCTGGCTAAGAACTTCCCCAAGGCCCGCAACTCATAGGAATTAGATCTTTGTTTGCCCTCTGAAACCCCACAGACTAACCTGAAAAGTGTCTGCTACACGGTGAAGGAATTCAATGACAAAGAGTGGTGGCACTTCTGTCTGTATGACAGACACAAAAAATATTTTATCCCGATAGATGCTGATGAGGTAGTGGTGAGGCGTGGAGATGACAGGAGGCACATTTTCAACATCGGCCGCTCTCTCCTGAGCTTCAAAGAAATAATCACACACAGATTGGCTGACAACGCTCTTCCAGTGCTTCTCCAAGAATATATCACCAGAACAGTTTATAAGAAACAGACTGTGGATCATTTTCTGTTGGAGACATATTCACACACATTAATGCAAATAAACAATTATTTCGGGCTGTTGATCTGCTCCCTCCCTCCCTCCTGCAACTTTTTGCAAATTATATGCACTAGAAGAGGTAGCTCAAGCTGTGTATAAACATAACTGCTGTGTGCTGTTTGGAAGAGGGTCAGTGGTATAACCCACCCTTTGAAACTCAGAATTTTCTGCAAGGTAATCCAAGTTAGCAGTCAGAAAAATTTGCCTGCAGAGCTGCATCTAAAACAATCTGCAGATTAGCTAAATAACACTTGGCTGGAGTCAACGTATGGAAAGTCCTATGTTAAACTCACTAGAGGTTTCTATTTACAAAATACCCGAGTAGTTTCTCATTACAGCAATTTTTACTGGTTTATGGGAGTCATCTGGGTTCTACTGACAGCTGCTTTGAAGCAAAGATAAACAAATCAGAGTAATGGTAGTAGCAATTTTGAAGTGCCCCATTTATTTCCTATTGCTTTATTATGTTTAATATGCCACTGTAAAATGTGTTATTTAAATACTAAAAAGCGTGCTACCCGGTTTAATAAATTTGCTACTACTAGATACACAGCCGGTTTATGAAAGGTTTTTCTAGCATCAGTAAAACCACATGTTTTAAAGCTCCATGACAAGAGATTTTCCAGGAACCTAACAGGACTAAAGGAACACACCAGTTAGAAAATCTCAGCCTTGGGGAAAGTAGCAAGTCATATTCTTTGTCTGCTATGTCGACAAACCCTTTTTTGCACAGACTTTCATTGATACCGTCTTCAGTGTAATAATGGAACTTAGCTGGAGGAGGAAATAGTAATAGCTAGCTAGGCAAAGCCTTTAGATTTTATTTGTGTATCAAATCAGAATTAGGCTCTGCAAGTAAATGTTCAAGAGATAAATTTCAGAAGCAGTAGCACAAATTGCAGTTAATACTACTAAATTACAGAGCTTCAAAAGAAGGACCAAGCAAGTTGAAGAGGGATAGTTGAAGGACCAAGAAGGACCAAGCAAGTTGAAGAGTAGATTTGGGGTGGGGAACCTTTGCCCCTCCAGATGTTATTCGACATCAGGAAGAACTTTCTGACCATAAGAGCTGTTTGACAGTGGAACAGACTCCCTTGGAAAGTTGTGGATGCTCCTTCCTTGGAGGTTTTTAAGCAGAGGTTGGATAGCTATCTCTCTTGTATGGTCTAGTTAAGATTCCTGCATTGCAGGGGGTTGGACCAGCTGACCCTTGATGTCCCTTCCAACTCTACAGTGCTACCGGTATAATACTATGACTCCAACTCCCTTTAGCACCAGCCAGCATGGCCAGTGGTCAGCAATTATGGGAACTGCAGTACAATACAGTACCTGCAAGCAGCGTTTGAAATTTGCCAGGCCTGGCTATTGGCCACTTGTGATCAAGTGAAGATGCCTATGCACCAGGATGGTACCTGATGTCTCCATCATCTGGAGGTGCATGCCTGGGGATCCTTGGATCTTGACTGTTTTCACACACTAATAACACCACTGTAGAATTGTGTTATATTTTATCTGCACAATCAGAATGAATTTCAGGAACCAAAAAGTTGTAGTGAAAAATAGGACTTTTGAGCCATCTGGCCCCCAGGCATTCTGTTTTGGCGACTATAACCCTGGTTTAAGCAGCCATTTGGTGCCTAGCTTTTTGGGGGTTGCTGGGAAACAGAGTTCAACAACATCTGCAGGGCTTGAGGCAAGTTCTTCACCTCAATACTGTGTAAGCCTCCGGGCAAGTCAGTATCATCCTGAAAACATGCCCTATTATTCTAGGCTGAACAGAAAATTCTACATGATCAATGTCTTTTTAACACCTATCAATACATTACACAACCATTAACGTCTTTGGAAGATCTTTGCAATTTGCAACGTAATCACAGAGAGCTTCCTTTTCTGCCAGTGGCCCTGATGAAAATGTTCATGGGCTTTTAAGGATGCTACCAATTAATTTTCAATTTTTCACATCTCAGTTTTCACATCTTCAATTTTTCACATCTCACATTTCTCACATTTCAGTTTTTCTTGCTCCCAAATTGATCTGCCAAAAGCTGGCTAGTTGTCATATGGTTATGACTGTCCTTCACTATGAAAGAAACTGAGATATAAAAGCTATTGCTCCGGCTGCACCAATGGAATGTTTAAAGGCCTTCTGTTTTGCAAGATTGCAAAGTTGAAAATGAATCTGACTCAGTGACATAGCACGGCAGCAAAAAAATGTTGCTAGCCAGATGCTGGAGATGTCAGGTGCCATCCTGGCACCCAGGTATCTTCACTTGGCCATGAGTGGCCGATAGACAGGTGCAAGATGCACCTGGCTAATTTTGAACGCTGCATGCAGCCAATGAAAACGTGCAACAGGACCACTTCACCTGGTCCACTGCCCAGACTAACCCTCTGAGTCAGCGGAACTTGCCTTTTCAACTACCGTTCTGAACATTAGTTTATACCGAAAAGGAAATATGATATACACCCAGGATTAATTTAACGAGTGTCAACATATTGGATGCCTATTTTGCACTCTTTACTACATAGCTGTCAACTCCCCCCCCCTTTTTTAAAGGGAAATTCCCTTATTCTGAATAGGATTCCTCACGAGAAAAGGGAAAAGTTGACAGCTATGTTTTACTACAGTAGGATCTACCCACAGCAGGTGCTCCATTGCTCCTCTCCTAGTTACACTAAAGGCAAATAAATTCAGTAGACAGCTGTACAGAGGTAGTGAAATAATTATAGAAACACCTTTCCAGTGCCAATAGAATAAGCACTATGTGCTTTAAACACAGTGTTCACCATCCCCCAAAGTAGAAGCTACTTTTGACTTCAATTGCTATAACCCAGCCTAATAATGAAATATTTCATTGGGTGCTTTGTGCAGCATCCATGCAGACAAGAGCACCCTTAATTCCTAAAAAGAGCTTCAGATGTAGAAGGGAAGGTGTTGACAACACCATTCAGATCTGCCTGTCCCTTGTTTGTGGGGTACCCAAAACCCCGAGACTTAGCCAACACCAACCAATATTTGAAAGTCTGCAGACCAGTTTAACTTTACAGTTATTTTTACTTTACAGTACTGCTGGAGGAGGAGATTTATATGGGTGTTTGGGTTTTTTGCTTTTGTTTTGCCTTTTGCTTTTTACCTCTTGCTATGCCTAAAGGACAAACAAGCATCTTCCAAATTACAAGTAAACAGCCCAGTTATTTCCTTCACCTAGAACCACAGCCCTCATGAAATTAAGTTATATACTGCTTTCATTAGCTCAACGGTGAACGTGCATGCAACCCTCGGGACCAGCTGTGTTTCTCAGTCTCATTTCCCTACTCAAAACAAACCTGCAACAGTTAAAAATACCACCAAACTAGTTCAGCAAAGGATTACAGAAGTAGCAGCAAGATTTTTAGCATTTCCAGGAATCGCATTTTTTTTACAAGCAACCTGGAGAAACATCTGTTAGTTCTCTAACCAGCTGGTACCACCCAAAGAGTCACCGACAGCGCAAGCCTCACCATGCCTATTCAGAAGCCCTATTGCAGGCAGCGGGGCTTTTCCCAGGAAAGTAGGGGCGGGGGTCAGGGACTGTATCCTAAGCAGCCACTTCAGTCTTAACCTCCAACTGAAACGTAACTACTACGCGCAACTAAGTGCCTTTACGCACGAACCTTCCACCAACTCACCCTCCAAGCGGAAAACTGACTCTAGAGCAGCAGGATCCGACACAAGCAACACAGCAGCAGCGCTGGCAAAAAGATGGCTGCGAAGCCCTCCGATGGGGCCGGCCCCATCGCTAACCACACCCCGGCAGGGCGCCCTCGCAAACTGCCTGCACTGAAATGCAAGCAGCGGTTGGAAGAGGCCCGGGCGCCTGCCTTCCTAGAAATGTCCCTGCCATCTCCATGCGCTTCCTAGTTCAAAGGGAACGATGCATCCTGGCTCCGGAGTTCTGGAGCGCAGCGAACTTCGCTGGGCGCGTTTTTATCCTTAGCTGCAATTTTTTGCTAACAACGCACACGCACGCGCGCACCCAAGCGCAGAATTGGGAGTTGCATCATCGCCGGTCCTACCTGAAAATCTGGGGCCAAATCCTTCAGCCTTTTTAAATTTATTTTTAAGACCAACGCCCGCGCAGTCCCTCAGTTGCTGGATCAGGCATTCCGCCGAGCCTACCCTGCGCGCTTTTGTGCGTAACTCTCTCCCCGCCCCCTCTTGCTCCCCCTCCCCCTCCCCCCTGCCGGCTTCCCAGAAAGGAACTGGGCAAATTTGTCTGCAAAATTAATAAATCATTGGAGTTGGGAGCAGCTTGCAGGCGGCCGCTGGACGAGCATGAAGATGGCAGAAGAGGCGCCCCAAGCCAAGAAGCAGAAGCTGGAGCCCATTCGGCTTAGGTAAAGGGAGAAAAGACGGAGGAGAGGGGGATGGGATCGTATCGATCTAAGTTAGACGCGCCTGGATCAAACGAGATGCCGATCAGGCTCCCACCCAGCCCACCCTCGAGGCTCAGAGAGTAGTAGGGTGGTGGGAAGCGCCTAACAAGGTCCTCCAGCGTTGCCTGATGGGCAAGGAAGGGGCATTTCGGTGCCATAAGTCCCATAGATTGCACGGGGCCCCGACGGCACCACGAGCGCTTATCCGCTGGCATGGTTTTTAGTGACCTTCTCCTGGAAGCAAAGGTTGGATTTCTTTGGCAGGAGTCTGCATTGCCCTGAGCACGGTCTGCATTGCCTTGAAAGCGATCCTTTGCGCTTCAGGGAGTCGAGGGCCATTCTTCTCTTGCCCGCCGGCTAGGGTGATTTATTTATATGTCAGAATACCGTAGGTTATTCGGGCTGTTTGTTTCCTCCTACTCTCCCTGCCATTATTCTAGAACGTTTGACGGCGCAATGAAATCAGGAGGGGAAATGTTCTATTGTTCATACAAGACTAATGGCTGGGAAATCGGAGGCTGCGTTCGTGGTGTGTGCCATTTGATTTTTTTTTTTTTTGGTGACAGTTACGCGGTAGGCGTGTAGGGACTCGCTCGCTCCACGTGGCCTAATCGCGCACGCCTGGATGTCTGCTCTGGTGAACTTCTTGGAGCTGTGGCAAAAGAGGAAGACGAGTTAGCAGAGGAAGTTCAGGCTTGAGAGAGGTTATTTCACAGGGCAGCACCAAGGATTCGCTCCACGAGTTTCCCCTCTGGGGCTACTTTAGACATTACGGTTTGTGCACGGAATATATTGTAAAGGTACACTTGCAAAGTGAAGTTTGGTGGCAACAAACAGGTGTTTGCAAATATGTGTGTTAATCAGACAGCATTGTTAGCATGGGTCCCAACTGTCTGCAGCTTCCTGTAAAATATACATTTGGCAGCAAACAACTCAGGTGTATAAGCTAGGTGTCATATAACTCCTTAAACCAAGGTTTCAGTTGCCAAAAAGGAATGCCTAGTTGCCATTTGTAGGCAATCTGGCTCTAAAGTCTTATTTTTCAAATGATGATCTTACTGATTCTCAGTTAAACATCTGACTAGTTCAGATAACAACCTTGAGCAAGATTAAGGACTTTGAGAATTTACAGAATAAAAGTCACTTGATCCACAAATTTATTGGCCTATTCCTACTTCTTTTTCTTAATGGCAACACGGACCATTCATAACGTAATAATATTATTCACAACTGTGAGCAGAGCAGTGGGGTGGGGTAAGGGAAGACAAGCTATAACAATTAACATTCCTGCTCCTCAGGCTGCACAGAAAAAGCAAATTGGTTCCTGAAATTCATTCTGATTGTACAGGTAAAATATAACTGATAGAATTCTACAGTGTGTGGTACTGGTGTGTGAAAACAATCGAGATCCATTAATCCCCAGGCATGTACCTCCAGATGGTGGAGATGTTAGGCGCCAAGACATCTACATTTGGTTGCAAGTGGCCAATAGCCAGGTCTAAAATGTTCCTGGTGCCTGGCTAATTTTGAACACTGGTAGCAAACCTGCATCTTTGTCTTTCTAGCAAAGGCTTCCCCAACCTGGTGTCTCCACTCAGTCTAACTGAACTACATCTGTCACCTGCTCTGCTCCCATGTGGTGTTTGGGACTGATGGGAGTTGTAGCCCCAAACAGCTGGCAGGCACTAGATTGGCGAAGCCTACCCAAACTTGTGACAAAACTCTGGTTTAAGAACAGAAGAACACCACCACTGGGTCAGACCAAAGCCCATCTAGTCTCACAGTGGCCAACTGGGTGCTCTGGCAAGGGTTGCCTGACAAATACACTTGTGTGCTCATGTTTATATACAGACCTTCTGTGCACATCCATCTTAGGTGTAAATTATTTATTCCTTTTTTTTTTTGCAACTACAGCCCACCTTTTCCTCCATGGTGCTCAAGGTAATGTGCATGGTTCTCACCATCTTCATTTAATCCACTGTGTGGCCAAGGCCATGCAGTAAGCTTCATAGCCTAATGCAGGCATCCCCAAACTTCGGCCTGCCAGATGTTTTCGCTTACAACTCCCATGATCCCTAGCTAACAGGACCAGTGGTCGGGGAAGATGGGAATTGTAGTCCAAAACGTCTGGAGGGCCGAAGTTTGGGGATGCCTGGCCTAATGCAACACTCTAGGCACTATACCCCACATAAACATACCCTTTGTGGCTCCCAGAAAGTCTGTATCAGACCAACTGAGATTAGGAACGGGCCTAGAATGGGGGAAGGTTAGAAAGAGTAGTTTGGTAAGTTTCTGAAGGAAAAGGTGCCCTCTTAAAAATGTTGGCTGGAGCGCAGAGGAATGAATGTCAGAACTGTGAACTTTGTACACTGTTATAATTTGACAGTCAGGGCAGCTTTACAATTAGAGGAGGCCAAATGGGCAGAAACAATGTAAGGGGTTTTGTCAAATCTGAGGAGATTAGTGCTGAAAGGAGATTGATCCAATTTGTGGCTTCATTTCTAATCGGTGCAATAATTCACATCTAAAGTAACTTAAAAAGATGAATTTTTAACAGGTCTTTAAGGTGAGCTTCTACTCAAACCTTTGCTTGCTTGCTTGAGAGTCAGCTGCACTGCACAAAAATAGGATTTGCTTCTGAATAAATTTGCACAGGGTTTTGTTGTTAATCTTAAACTCAGTAATCGCACAACAGGAATTGCTTTTGTGTGAACAATAAAGCACTTATGGCAGGAGGCAGGGGCTCTACCACCCACCCACCCACCCCAAATTGCTGTATGCACATTTGTGGACATGTCTCAAATATGCCTATGTCCATACATATATGCATATGTAGGCAATTGGGTTCCTCATCATGAAGAGCATGATATTGCAGGTGTGCCTTAAAATATCCATATGATGTGTGTATGGTTTGCTACCACTCTCCATATGTGTGTTCCTTGTACATGTGAAGGCTGAACCCTCTTGTATACATGGAACTAAGGCTTCCAGTAAAACGGGGCTTATGGCAATCATGGCACCATCATAGAATCATAACATTATAGAGGTGGAAGGTACCCTGAGGGTCATCCAGTCCACCCCCCTGGGATGCAGGAATCTCCACTAGATCACCCATGACAGATAGCCACCCAACCTCTGCTTGAAAACCTCCAAGGAAGGAGAGTCCAACACCTCTCGTGGGAGTCTGTTCCACTGTCGGAACAGCTCTTACAGTCAGAAAGTTTTTCCTATTGTTGAGTTGGAATCTCCTTTCTTGCAACTTGAAGCCATTGGTTTGGGTCCTAGCCTCTCTTGCTCTTTCTTCCAGGTGACAGCTCTTTCGATATTTAAAGACCGCTATAATTTCTCCTCTCAGTCTTCTCATCACCGGGCTAAACATACCCAACTCCCTCAACCGTACCTCATAAGGTTTGCTTTACAGACCCTTGATTATCTTGGTTGCCCTCCTCTGCACATGTTCCAGTTTGTCAATATCCTCCTTAAACTGTGATGTCCAGAACAGGACACAGGACTCGAGATATGGGCTGTCCTGTCCCCTAATGGCAACCAGACATTCCGTTTTGGCAACTGTAACCTTGGTTTAAGGAGCCATTTGGTTTCTATCTTATATGCTCTGCTATGGAGGGAGGAGCCAAACTGAGCGGAGCACTAATCTGTAGAAAGAGGAGAAAAGTTGAGGGCAATAGTGATTTCTAGTTCTTCTAATATTCTAAAATGTTCATGAATTGTAATCATTCCAGAACAGCCAGGAGCTCTTCTTAATTTAATATTTAATATTGTGCCTTGAGTCCTCTCCCTGCCAGCCTTAAAAATACTTCCAGGGTCCCTGGCTAAACCAGCACGTAAGTGCTGGGAATGATCTCTACCAATGGCTGGGCCTGGATAGCTTCATAGTGAACAATTTTGTCAGGTACTACAATTTTCCATAGCTTTACAAGGCACTGCCTTCCTGCTGCCAACAGTTTCTTCTGGTGTTGTGTGTTAGGGTGCCAACTTTTGGAAGTGGCTTTTTAAAATATGTGCCTTTAAAACCTTTTGATGCGCACTGATTAATAGGTGATTATGTTTGTTCCATGCTGAGGAAAAAAAAATCACCTGCTAAATCAGGCAGTGCAAGTTGCTTTTAAAGGCAAAAAAAAAAAAGCCAATAAGTTACTTTTGTTCTAGACAGTTGGCAACCCCACCTCGCCTCCCCCAACTTTATAATTGGTCTGTTCTTAATTTATTATGGCCACCAAACCCCCCTCTTTCTTTCAGGCTTCTGCAGTTCTGTGAGATATATGCTTTTCATCCTATCACTCTGCCCCCTCTTTAAATTGAATTTATAAATCTCCCATTCATAAACCACCCTGATGTCCATAAAGAGGCAATACATCTAGGTTGCAAGCTGGTAACTCTACCAGCAGCATTATCTGAGATGCTTCAATTTCTCCTGGGTACAGTGGAGTGCAGACTTAGAAATGTACTGCCTTAAAGGGCCAGGATAGGCTGTGGTACACTGAGGCCTGATGCAATTCTAGCCCCTGAAAAGTTATGCCATGTATTAATCTTTAAGGTGCTACTGAACTCTATGGTGCTTTTGCTGCAACAGACTAACATTTGCCCCTCTGGAAGTTTGTAGCTAGCGAATAAACATCCTTATTTTATTGCAAAATACTGAACAAGCTTGATTTTTTAGATTCCTCTTTCTCTACTTGAATGTTTTCTTTAGGTAATTTAGGACAGCATTTCTCACAACTTCAAAGTTGTTAAATTACTGTAGTTTGAAAAGGGCAAAGCTCATTTGCACTGCAGATATCAAATTACTTAACCTTTCATTGTAAGGAGGAGGCAGAAGAAAAAAACCCAGACTACAATGGATATTAGTTTCTGCGGAACAGAAAATGCACATCTAACTTAAATCTCAGATTACTTTCCTAAAGCCAAGCACTTGTCATATAACAAAGAGATATATCCCTTTAAAAAGTAATCTTTTTTCTTTTTTACTGCATCTACAGTATGTATGGCATTGTAGTCTTCCAGACTTAAGCAAATAAGATGAGAATCCTTTGCTTTTAGCTTCCCAGACAACCAGACCAAAGGCCCAAGTCCACAGATTCAAGCTTGTGCTTCTGATGGGGGCCTCTTAAAACAGTTTATAAGCTACAGCAAGACTCTTGGATTTTGTTTTTTCAGCAGACTAACATCAATACCCCTTTGCAAACCCAGCTCCTGAATTTGTTTTCCTTTAAATCCTTCCTGGCCAGCTATCCAAATAGGCTTGGTAGGTCCCTTGTGTTTTCCCCCTGAAAGTAAAGATATTACAAGGGACTTTCAAACAACTTGTATTCTAGTCAGGCTAGTTTTGCTGCATATATTATTTGTACTGATGTTATCTGTTAGAATAACAAATTAATTTGTGTATCTCAAAACAAATAGCCCAATCATACCTTTATACAACAGCATTTAAAAAAAGCAGAAGAGGTTAAGGTTAGTAAAGGCTATTGTACTCACTTTTTGCTGCAATAATTTAGGGATCCAACTCTCTACAAAATAGTACTGGATTCCTACTTTCATATGGATGCCAGACCCGGCTCTAGGGGTAGTCTTGGTGGCGCGGGGTGCCAGGGCGCCGGCTGGCAGGAGGGCGCTGCGTGCTGCGCCCGCCCACCAGGACGGGGGCGCCAGAGCAAACTCCGCACCACGGCACCAGGATGCCTGACCAGCTTGAGACGGCCCTGGTGGATGCTGTCTTCTGCTGGACCAAACTACTAGCATGTTTACTCTTTGGAGATAGGCAACCACAAACAGATGTTGTTTTATGTACAAATTCTTCTTCTTCTTTGGCGATCACTCATAGTCGAGTAAGGTGAGTTTGTAAGTGACTGTGGAGGCCAATTCTGGATCCTTCCACAGTGGAGACATGGGTTTTCAGACTGGAGTTGATCACGGTGAGGGTTTGCCAAATGTGCCTTCCTCTTAGCTCATTTCTCCCTTTCTTCCTAAGTTATAGTGTCTTCAAAGTTCATGACACCTTTGGTAAAGGCTGTTCTTCAACCGGAGCTCTCGCAGGCCAGTATTTCCCAATTGTTGGTGTTTATACTACATTTTTAAAGATTTGCCTTGAGAGAGTCTTTAAACCTCTTTTGTTGACCCACCACCATTACACTTTCCATTATTAAGTTTGGAATAGAGTAGTTGCTTTTGGAAAATGATAATCAAGCATCCGAACAACATGACCAGTCCAACAAAGTTGATGTTGAAGAATCATTGCTTTGACACTGGTGATCTTTGCTTCTTCCAGTACACTGGCATTAGTTCGTCTGTCTTCCCAAGTGATATGTAAAACTTTTTGAAGACACTGTTGCTTGAATCTTTCGAGGAGTTGGAGATGGTCTTTATAAGCGGTCCATGTTTCACAAGCATACTGTAATGTTGGTAGTACAATAGCTTTGTAAATAAGCATTTTAGTTTGTCTTCGAATGTCCCAGTCCTCAAACTGTACTTCAATCGGGAGAAAGCCACACTCACAGAGCTCAGGCAATGCTGGATTTCAGCATAAATGTCAGTCCTTGTGGAAAGTAGGAGGAGTGATCAACACTTTCCAGTGTTACACCACTGAGCTGGATTTGTGGCACTGCAGAAGGGTTGTTTTGTGCTTGCTGGTGCAGCACTTTGGTTTTTTGGAAGTTGAGTGATAGGCCAAGCTTTTTGTAAGCTTCTGCGAAGTTATTTAGGATGGTTTGGAGGTCATCCTCTCTGAGTGTGCACACACTACGTTGTCATCAGCATACTGAAGCTCTATGACATAACTTATGGTAACCTTACTTTTTGCTTTCAGCCTGCTCAGATTAAAGAGCTTTCCATCTGTTCAGTACATGATTTCTACTCTGGTGGGGAGTTTCCCTTCGACAAAGTGTAGGATTATGGCAATGAAAATAATGAATAGAGTTGGGGCGATAACACAACACCTGATCCCACTGTGAATGGTTCACTTTGAAAGCCATTGTTGTCTGCAATTGTTGCTGTCATATTATCATGGGGGAGTTGAAGGATGCTTGCAAATTTATCTGGGCAGCTGATTTTCAGAGGAGCAGTCCACAGAGACAGTCCATATATTGACTGGACCGTACGTACCAATACTGCACATCTTGTTTATAGAAATACCGTAGCCGCCTTCTGAGGCTTGGCAAATTAGCTAAAATGATGAGCTCATAGAAGGAAGCCAGCAGAGGAAACAACCAAGCATCAGGCAGGGAAGGAGTCTTGCTTTCTTAAACTTCTTGTGCAAAATCGCCTCTGTCACAATTCCTCATCGATGCCGCAAGATGCCACCTGTGGCAGGTGTCCAATGATGAAAACCCCTGTTCTGCACAAGCACTTTTGACCATAGTTAGCGTGTGGATGGGACAGATTCAAGCAGCTTCGTTTAGTGAAGTGAGGGTGCTGAAGATTGTATTTGAGGTGTGCGAAGAAGGCTTTGTGGACCTATTGCGCAGACTTGTGCTACGTTTTCCCCACCCAAAAATATCTTTTTTATCATCTAAACTGCGTCAGCCAGCATTTCCCCAGAAACTTAAATCGATAACTCCGGTTATGCAACGCGTGGCGTGGCTCGGTAAGGGAGGCCCCATCCCTCCTGCTTGTTTCGCCACGTGAAGGGAGGCCTGGCTGAACCCGGCAGCCAAGAAAAAACCCCTTTGTCTTTTTTTTTTTAAATTTTAAGAAGAGGGAAAGCCGCGACGGGCGGAGAAAGCGTGTGTGCGGTGGGGCGGAGAGAGGCTGTATGGTATTAGATGCGCTTGTCAGTTGCCCACAGCAAAGATGGCGCCCTCCACCTTCGCCAGCACCCGACATGGCGGACCCCGCGCCTCCCCCCCAGACCCGCGAATGCCACTACGGCGCGACCCCTTTGCCGGGGCCGGCGGTTTCGAGGCCGCCCGAACGACGCCCGCCTCGAGGCGCGCTGTGGCTCCCAGCGGCCGCCGGCCCGCGCTTTCCCCCTTCTGCTCATGCCCACCGCGTGTCAGCCAATGGCGGCGGCGGGAGGCGGGGATTGGCAGGTGGCGGGGCCTCCTCCTCCTCCTCCTCAGCTTGAGGCGGCTCAGTCCGTCAGTCGAGTCGCTGTGGGGAGAGAGAGAGGGAGGGAGAGGCGTGTCGAAGAGACGGAGGACGGCGCTCGTTTGGAAGTCTCTGCTGCCCGCCACCGCCGCCTGTCAGGTTCGAGCCCCGGAGGATCCCCCCCGAGCGACAGCATCGCCATGCCCACTTTGAGGTAGCTCCGTTGCCAGCGAGGCTTCCCCCAGGACAAGGGAGCCGCCGCCGCCGCCCTTTCACCTGAACCGGCTCTGAGGCGCTTTGCATTGGGTTGGGGGTTGCGTGTATGCGCGTGTACGTGTGTATGCAGGAGCGTGGGGCGGGGGGATAACGGCGATCTCTTTTTTTTTTTGGAGGGGTGGCGGCTTGGCATCCTCTCCGCCGCCTTCCTGGTTCCTCTCGCTCCCTTTCCCCACCTTGAAATGCCTGCACACCCGTGTCGCGGTTATTCTTCCTATGGTGACGATGTATGTTAAATGCGTATGCCGCCCTTCTTTCGAAGACTGCAGGGCGGTTCACAACACGAAAAAAAGTATTTTTAAAAAATGTAATTGAGAAGAAGGAGCAGCAACGAAAAGCTTCAGGATGCCCACGTGCTGAGTTTAGAAGAAAAGGAATCTTTATTTGCATCAGCTAAAATAAAATATATTATTTACGGTATACCCCACCCATCTGGCTGGGTTTCCCCAGCCACTCTGGGCGGCTCCCAACAGAATATTATAAACAGATAAAACATCAAACGTTTAAAAACTTACCTAGAGGTAAAAACTTAACTATAGAAAATACATTTTGAGGGTTTACCTCACCAATCAAATAATAGATCTTATTCTAATTGTTAAAAACCTTGCAGTTTTTGCTGTCACCTGATCATCTTCATCTGCTAAAAGCAATCGTTGAGCGACCCAGGATGGACAATAACAGAGGGGTAAATAACCTCACTCCTCAAATCTTTATAAAGAGTGCAAGCCAGAAGCACTCTTCTTCTAAAAAAGAATTCAACTTAATTAACTGGTGTTGACTTCCAAATGCCTACCGACTTAATGGAATTGCCATCGCTTCTTCCCAAAGGCAGGCTCTTGCCGTTCTGGGGTGGAGTGGGGTCAATTAATTTATTCGGCTTCCCAATTAAGAAAAGAGTGAAGAGTCAACTCTTCAACACTTGCTACTCTTGTCCTGAATTTCTAGATCTCTCGGCTCAGATGTTTTCAAAGATCAGCTTCTTTGGGCAAAGGAGTAAGTGCAAGCTTGCGAGTTACAACCGGTTCTGTAGCTCAGAAGAACCCCTTGCATCAGCAGTAGTGTGAGCAAGGCATTCTGGCATGCTGCTGTCTTCCTGCTTTGTCAGTATCTTGTGCCCAAAATATAGATGTTTGTTGCTGATATAAAAGTGCATGCTTGGAGGATGTATTGCAGAGAACCTTGCAAAAAATTCCAGGAAGCACATTAAATTCATGTTGGGTCCAATGATACTAGCCATCTTTGTGTAAACTAAGAGTGCCCCCTAGAAGGCATTCTGAAGCTGTGTGTTGCAGGGAATGACCAGTAATGGTGGACAAACTGTATTTCAGACCATTTACAAATCTTCTCTTCAAGGAAACTAGAAAACATTGTTTTTCTTGGGGACTTCAGTGTTTTGCTGAAAACTGTTTGGATACAAGTGCATTAAAATCTGGATTTGGCTGCTGAGTAAAATACTATTCTGAGGGCCTCCTCAAGGAAGAATAAAGTTGTGATGAAAGCTCAATTGACCAAAGGCCCATCAAGTCCGGTGTTTCCCAAACTTGGGTCTCCAGCTGCTTTTGGACTATAATTTCCATCATCCCTGACCACTGGTCTTGCTAGCTAGGGATGGTGGGAGTTGTAGTCCAAAAACAGCTGGTGACCCAAACTTGGGAAACATTGAATTCTAGTCTGAATTTCTGCTAGTCAATTTCAACATCTCCCAGTTTCTGGGGGACAGAGATACTGCTTCTGAACACAGACTCCGTTTAGCTACTATGGTTAATGCCCATTGGGAGACTTATTCTCCACATGTGGCTGCATCTGAAGAGTTAACATTTGTCTCCTGTATGATGATGGCAAATGGCAGCTTCCTTCCCTTTCCTTCCAGGCAGTTAAATTTGGCAATGTATATCAGCTTTTAAAATTTGAGTTTTAGTATGTACATAATCCAGGGCTGCAGTGTGTATCCACTAAAAAGTTTGATACTGAAGCAGCTCTTGGAGATTCCAGCAGTTGGATTCAAGGGATGTCAGTTCTGTGAATGGTAGGTGTGCTCCATTCATGGAAGTGACCAAGATCTAGTGGTGATTTCATGCTGGAGGAACGCAGGAGGTGATACTCACCAACCATGCACATCACCTCATGCTGCTCCAGAGCCCACCCACCTCCTCCAGAGCAGATTTTCAGGGAGCATAGAGAGGAGAAAGAATTCGCAAAAATAGCCTCCTCCTCCCCCCTCCATCACAGGCTTAATGCTATTAGGAGCAAATGGTTCTGGCCCCAAGTGGTTCACTTTGTAAATGGATCGACCTTTCTTGTGTAGATCGCTTCCCTGTGGTTTCTCGAAAAGAAAAGAATCCTCCTGAGTAATTTCCATTGTGCAAATAATCACCAAATTAGCTGGGGTCTTCATAGCTTGTCAGACACCATGGGATGAACTGGAACATGTACACTAGTATAAAGTTGCAACTCCAGAATTTCCTTATCTGTTAAGGATATCTCTCTGATACTTTTCTTTGCACCAGCAGTATCTGGTGTATCAGATATCTCTTTGCCTCGAGTTGAGCAGCACAGACCAGTATCCCTCTGAAAAAATGATTCAGTTCAACTACCAGATTACACTGAGCCAACATGCTTTGAGATGTCTCTAGGAATAGAACAGCTTTCGTTCTGATTGATTTAATGTCTGTAGTCCTTGCTTTTAAAGAAGCTGGCAGCTGAAGTGCTGAGTGATATTTGACTCTTTTTGCAAGACTGTGCCCCACAAGTGATGTGCAACATTTTCATATCATGGGGGGACCAGTTATGCAACTCACTCAGTGACTTGAGGAAAATTGCTTCCACGTCTCTGCTCCTGACTTGTAAGATTAAGTTTGCAGGAAGCAAGCAAATTAACTCCATGCATTATAAAACACTTGCATTAAGATTGCAATCTTAGATATACCTTCCCAAGAACAGACCCCATTAAATTCATTTGGGACTTTCTTAATAGGACCAGGGTGATAACCTCAGTATTGACACATGCTTACCTAAAACTCCCATTTCATTCCCTAAGCTTTTTTACATGGAAGTATGTGACTGATGGACATACACAGCAGAAACTAATTCTGGGCAGTCTCTAAAGATCTCATGAGAAGCTGGGAAGAACAATAATAACTTATTAGCAAAAAAGATTTTAGTAATATAATCTTGCAGGCACAGCAAAGAAAAGTCTTGAGATATTGTCTATTTTTTTGCAACTTCAGACATTCATAAGCAAAAATTCCAAAGTTGATCTTCTTCTCCTGATCACTTATTGATCCAGGAGCCTCAGGGCAACTAACAGGTAGTCTTCAGCACTTTATTCACAACATTTCTATTGCGGTTAGTTGAGTGACTTGCCCAACATTACCCTGTAATGTTTATGGTTGAGCATTGATTTGAACCCTTGTCTCCCCAATCCTAGCCCAGAACTCTATTTAATCTCTGCTTCTGTTTGTATGACACAGTGTGGGGTCATTCGTTACAAAAAGAGATGAGAGAGTGTATAACATTGATTGCTGACTTGGATTCTGGCACACAAATCATGAGCCCAGGACTAGAGTATATGTGTCAAAGACATTCAGGTAAATAGAGAAAAAGCTTATACTGTGATGGTTGAACGGAATTCTGAATTTGTGGGCCGTATTCAACTAACATTTCTCATTAGCTCAAGGAGAGCATTCTGTTGCACAAGCAGAAATCCTTGCACTGATAGAACATTTACATAGCTCTACTTTGTTACTCCATGAGGCGAAGCCCTTTAAATTGTTTAAAATGTGCATAATCTATCATTAATTTTATTTTCTATTTCTAACTACCTTATACTGGTAGCAGAGTTGTCCTTAAGTGACGTGGCAGCCAATAAAAGCTGGCAAATGATTAATACCTGGCTTTGCTATGTTAACACTGTTTTACAAACTGTGAACTAGCTTACATTACTAAATACTGTACTGTAATCCTAAATTTACAGCATGGAAACAGCTTTTTCTGAAGTCGGTGGGGCTCACTTAGGGGCCTGAATTCAGGATCATTTGTTGTGATGTGTTTCTTAAACAACTGCTCTCAACTTATTGGCTGCTACCTTAAAACTGTCTTTTGAATATGAGCTCAGGACTTGGCTCTGTACGATTTAGTTGCTCTCAGTCCTCTGACCATGAAACTAGAAAGATTATAGGAATACCCTGTGATTACTTGATCTTTTTGATTGTGAAAATCACTATTAAATCAGAAACATACCCTCCCCATTTTATGGCTAAATTTGGTGTCCCCCCGGTTCATATGATAAGCAGACATAATCATTTCATTTATAGAGAGGAAATGTCCTCTCTATAAAATAAAACCTTCATCTTGAACAGAGGGCACAAGGCTGGCTTCACCATGCTACACTGTGAAGCTAACTGCTTCAGACAGCACAGTGGTGTGGGTAGATGCAGGCAGGTTCTGGTGTCTTGAGTAGTGCAGAAATACTTTTCAAAGCAGGACTGCAACATGAGACTCTCAGCCTAATTTCACCCAGTTGCCACGGAGGAGGAAAAGGGTGTGGCAGAAAGAGAGAGGAGTGCCTTGCCCACTTTGGGCTTTGTGTCTGCACACCCCCTGGCACACCTTGTTTCCCCGTGGCGGAATGCTGCCCTCGGATTAAATCAAGCTCCCCCACCCCAGCCCCCATCATTTTAAAAGTGTAATGCTGTTTGGTTTCTTTGCTTAGGCCCATTATATCTCTTCTTTCCCCACCCTCCACAAAGCTATGTGGTGTTTGTGTTTCTATCTCAAATAATCGTTATCAGTTCACCGGTGGCAGCGGTGACTTTGTGATCTTAAAATTGTTTTACCAGTATGCTGCAATTGTTTGAACTGAATAACTCTGACAACTTTATCTTTCAGTGAAAATGTGCTTTTTGGAATGGGAAATCCTCTTCTGGATATCTGTGCGGTTGTGGACAAGGACTTCCTTGACAAGTAAGTCTTAAACCTTTTCGATGTTTAATTTGTCCACAAAGTTAAATGTGGAGCTTGTGGGAACATCTCACAGTACATCTTTCTCTTCAAATTCTAGGTGAGTTTCTTAAACTCACCTTCCAATAACTGTGAGCTTGCAGAATTGCAGTATGCCTTCAGTTCAGCGTGCCAAAAAGCATATCTTAAAGCAGAATAGGAAAATAGCCAGCTTAGATTTCCACTAAAAGAAACTGCCAAAGTCCTGAGTGAATGGGTACAATGATCAAAATTCACAATTGAGAAAGGCAAGGTTGGGTAGGTTGGATCTAATAAGGTTGGATTGGGCCATTGCCAAAAGAAGGAACAGCATGAAATCCCCCTCCATAATAAAATGTGGGGGGGGGGGAGATGCTTTGAGGATAAAACACTTCACTCCAAAACTCCATGGAAGTACAATAGCAATAATGATGGATAGATAAATGGACCTGGTAAAGACTACCACCTCCGTGAGCAGCTTATCTAGAAGGTTACACCTCTGAATGCACCCTTAGAGCCTAAATGGCATTAGAACTGGACACTAATCCTTTTCTTTTTTTTTAAGGAAAGAGGTTCCCTTTCAAATCAGTCTGATGGACTCTATCAACAGAAATGAAAAACCAGTCCCAATAAAACATTGAAATACTTTGGGGCAAGGGTCCCCAAACATACCTGGCTTTGGGCCAGTTCCTCTGGTGCCGATCCCGCGGCAGGCTAGAGGGCAGGGAAACGTGCTCCCATATGCGCGCGCACTTGCTTTTTCTGGCGTGGCGCAGCACGCAAAATGACGTCTGCGCATGCGCAGACATCATTTCCGGTGCACTTCCGGGTCATCACGGCACCAGAAATAGCTTGTGCACGTGAGTATGGGAGCGTGTTTCCCCGCCCTCCAACCCATGCGTGCGCACAAGCTATTTCTGGCGCCGTGCCGACCCGGAGATGGGCAACCGCACCGCGGCGCGCCGATAAGAGCGGCCGGTGGGGTTGTCGGGGGTCACACAATTGGCTCACGTGGGCCGCTACTGGCCCCCGGGTCTTAGTTTGGGGACCCCTGCATGCTGCAGATCTCCCCAGCCAAGGTGTGCCAGTCCTGAAGTCCATGCTTCCAGTGCCATGCATGTTACTTCTCCAATAAACCAGTCTTGTGCAATGGGCCTTAACTTGACTCAAAAAAATGCTTGTTCAGCATTGGAAGCCTCTATACTGAGTCAGACCATAGGTCCATCTAACCCATTATTGATGGTGCTCACTGGCAATGGCTCCCGGGTTTCAGATAGGACTTGCTTAGAGATTCCAGGGACTGAACCTATTACCTTTTGCTTACAAAGCATGTATCCTACCACTCAGCTACAAGCACAGGGACAGCAAAGCCTGTGTTCCTTGTTTGTTTGATATAGGCAGAACTTAATTTTCAGGAGCAACTGCTCTTTATTTCAGATCTGCCCCCCCCGCCCCCCACCGACCTTTTTCTGCTTCTGAGAGAACATGAATTGATAGCCTTTTTGGCTATCGTTCTGATTTTTGAGTTTTACAATAAACTTGGGGGCCTGGGGAGGCTTGAGAATAGGAGAACAGATGTGGCCCCAGGGTAAAGCTAATAATATCCATTATTTTTGCTACACTTAAACATCGATCCATTGATTGTTGGCTACACTTTTGTTTCTATTTGCATGCTGAATATAAGACAACTGGACTTTATTTCCATCAGTAGGACTGAAAGGCAGAGTTGCAGTTTGGTACTTCTGATGGTTTGCTGCAATGTTGTAATCAGGTGGAGTACATGGAGGTTATACATTCTCAGTATTGCAACAACCATATCAGGTTAGGCTGAGTGAGTATTACTAGTTCAAGATCACCCTGTGAGAATAATTTTTTATTTGTGATTTTCAGTTATATACATTTCAATAGTTTTACAGTCATTTTAACATTTCAAAAAAAGTTCCTTAAATTTATATTTATCATTTCCTGCATATTCTAAATTAACTTTGCCATTTCTGCATAATCCATGAGTTTTTGTATCCAATCTTCTTTCGTCGGGACTACTTTCCATTTTGGGGCAAATGACATTCTTGTCGCTGTAGTCGTATACATGAATAAATTTCTATACTGTTTAGGTAGTTCTACCCCTATAATATCACTTGTTCCTTCCAAAATGTTTGAATAAAATTATGTTAGAGAACAAGGAGGCCATTAATTATGTACCTCACTTATTATGTTCCAGGCATTCTAATACACTTTTGTAGATCATATTTTGTTGAAGCACTCGTTCATTCAGAGTCTGACTGGAATGGAGTTTCCCATTTATTGACTATAGTGGGGTTTTTTTCCTTGCATGGAAAAACAGTTTGTTTTTCTGTCTTGCACATGTATGTGTTGGGAGAGTTCCATGCTGTGTCAGTCAGTGGGATTATTATTACAGTGACCTCACAGATAAGTCTGCAAAAGCAACTACCCAACCCTGCTCTGTCTGTATTTACTTTTTGAAGCCCACAAGGCAAAAGAACCAACTCTAATGAATCTTTGCTGTTCGGGGTTGTTTGAAATTATCTTACCTTGTTGAAACAAAATACAAAAAATCATTCCAGTAGCACCTTGGAGACCAACTAAGTTTGTCATTGCTACTGGAAGGAATTTTTAAATTTTGTTTCGACTATGTCAGACCAACACGGCTACCTACCTGTAACTAGAATTATCTTATGTTCTAGGGACTACATACTAGACCAGGGGTTCCCAGACTACGGCCCCCGGGCCGGATGCGGCCCTATTAGCCTCCCAATCCGGCCCGCGACGACGCCCGCTGCCGCCGCCCGCTCTTACAGCACGCGGCGCGGCGGTGATCTTCAAAATCGGCAAAAAAATGCCGAAAATCCTTTGTGCACATGCGTATGGGCCTCTCCCGACCCAGAAGAGGTCATTTCCGATGCACTTCCGGGTCGGGGGAGGCCCATACGCATGCGCACAAGCGATTTTCAGCGATTTTTTCCCGACCGTGTGCGTGTGTGCATGCGCACGGGCGCGCACTCCCCTGCTCTCCGGCCCGCCGCGCAGTCGGCGCGGCGGGCACCGGCCCGAAGCCCGGTAAGTCTGGGGTCCCCTGTACTAGACTGTGTCACAAGGGGCAGTTTACTTTCACCCTAAGAATGAAAGTTACTCAAGATAACTGGGCTTCGGATTGCAGTCTTAATGTTTGCTGCTGCTGTGCTGCCTGTATTTGATTGCCAGTGCTTAATCATCATCAGTGTCGGAGCCAGAGACAAATCTTTCTACCTAGCCTGTGTGCCCCAAATTCATACAGAATGGAGCAGGGCCTGGTTATGCTCCACTGATGACAGATACAAGTATTCAACCATTTGAGATTTCTAGGTACAGTACTGTGATTTTCATAAAAGTGTGGTAGGAATAGTAACAAGCTCCTCTGCAGGCTATTTCAGCTCACCTCTATAATTTGTCTCCAATCTTGGGTCCACACATGTCATTATACATAGAGATCTGGTGGAGTAATCAGATCTTGGTTAGTTTCTCTGGTGGATGCAGTGTTGACTGCCTTGGATTTATGTAATGTTGACCTTCCCTGCCCCATCCAGATAAATGGAAACAGCGTTCTCAAAGCATGATTAAGTTTGCACCCAATCCAGTTTTTCTAAATTGCATTCTCCCCCCCCCCCCCGGCAGTATAAACAGAACCTGTGATTATTCCATTTTAGAAAACATGCAAACTCAAAACACATTTAAAACAAAATTATTGACATTTAGGAAATCAAAGAAACATTTCTGGTTTATTTGTAACAAGCAACTCGTGTTTTCCCATTGGGAATAAAAATCTTATAATTATTTTCAGCGAGAGTTTGGGGGAATGACTAATGGAATAGAGAACTACAAATTGAAATTATGCTGCTGTTTATTGCTTAATGCGAGAGTGGCCTATTTTAGGCAGCCTGATTAGAGTTAATACTTATAACTAATGTAAGCAGGACCCAGGCTTATAGCAGGGCTGATATGCTTGCGGAGATGGAACATTTGTAGTAGCGCTTTGAAATGAAACAGCAGCTTTACTTCAGCAACTAAGTATTTAACAGGCAGGTGGCATCTCTGTTACTTTGTTGCACCTATTGAAGACCTTTCTTTTGCAACAAGCCTTGGAAGCTTTTAATCCCTATCTACCGTATATCTGTACAGTCATACCTCGGTTTACGTCCGCTGCGGTTTGAGTATTCTCGGTTTGAGTACTCCGCGGACTGGATGTGCACAAGCGATCTGCGCATGCGCAGAAGTGGCGCTCTGTTTACAGACTGCTCAGGGAGCGAACGGCTCCCCGGAACCAATTGCGTCCGTAAACCAAGGTACCACTGTACTGGACTTGAAACGGTCTTAATTGTTGATGCTTTCATTGCTAAATTGCTACAGAATTTTAAAAACAGGAAGTGGTTCATAAACGAAATGAATTCAAATATCAACACAGTTTCTTCGCTGCCAGCAACAGGAGATGTAAACTGGTGTGGCAATTTGGGCAGAATGGAAGTGACATCATGCTCCTGTGGAGCATAGTGGCGGCAGAGGATTGATCACCTGCTTTTCTTTGAATGGATACTTGCCATGGTTCTGCACTGATTTTCCCCAGCCCAGCCCGCTCCATCCGGTGAGCAGATGTGCTGATGATATTTAAACTTGGAAATAGAAACTGAGCTTAGTTAACCATAATACAAGCAGGGTTATAATTATTCATTAAGCTCTTAAACTCGACAAATGCTATGCAAAGCATATTTGAAAAATACAAAAAATCCTTTCTCAAGGATAACAATCTTATTTTTAAAAAAAGCAAAGGTCATATGTAAATGGCTTCTTAATTTAAGGACGCATATGTTTGAAGTGGCTGCTTATTTAATTTTCTATCTTCAAATGAAGTTCTTGAATCAGACATGTTTGGGGTGAGGGAACCCTGACACATTCAGAAAAAAACACTCTGTGGAGTTGATGAGTGGGGGGGGGATGAAGTACATGACTAATAACTTGGTTTTCTTTTGATTTTGGAAAGGAAAAAGGAAAAACAGGTTGTAGGGATGTTCCATTAGTCATAATTAAATTTCAGTGTATTAATGGCAAACTGAGGGAACCAGATGAGAGGAGTCCAAAGGTCTGGTTCCACTCTTGAAGTGCTGTGACTCACAGCAGTGGAGACGCAAGCTGAATGCAGAAGAGCTGCTCTTTTTTGCCATTTATGTATTGGAGTGCATTTAATATATGATGGGTATTTTGTCCTTTTCAGCTACGATGAGGGATAAAGGTAAAGGGACCCCTGACCATTAGGTCCAGTCATGACCGACTCTGGGGTTGCGGCACTCGTCTTGCGTTATTGGCCGAGGGAGCTGGCGTACAGCTTCCAGGTCATGTGGCCAGCATGACAAAGTCACTTCTGGCAAACCAGAGCAGCACACGGAACGCCGTTTACCTTCCCGCGGTAGCGGTACCTATTTATCTACTTGCACTTTGATGTGCTTTCGAACTGCTAGGTTGGCAGGAGCTGGGACCGAGCAACGGGAGCTCACCCTGCCACAGGGATTCAAACCACCGACCTTCTGATTGGCAAGCCCTAGGCTCTGTGGTTTAACCCACAGTGTCACCCGCGTCCCTCTATGATGGGGGATAGTAGAATATAAAATTAATTAGGATAGACAATTTTGGGGTTGGACATTTGACTTGTCAAAAAAAAATCTGGTTAAATAATGATCAATGGTCGAATTCAGTGTTGCGATACATTGAACATTCTGTCTGAGCAAGCATATCAGCTTGCCAGATGGAACAACCGCCCTCCCCTCTCCCAGTATGCTGTTGGGTGTGTGTGTCCCAAGCCAATTTTAGATGGTGCAGAAGGGGAAACCCCTTTTTGTAAGCAGAAGCCCTTGTGCAGGGGTTTCTCTGACAAAGTTACTGTAGTTAGCTCCAAGAATTAGTGCTATGAAGACAAAGAATCATATGAGCAGGTTTGATACTTCGGCTAATTATCAAAAATAACATCTGTGAAACAATGGCATTCATTTTAAAATATAAAGCCTCCATCTCCAGATGTCCCAGAAGGCAGCAGAGGTTTAGCACCAGAGTTTTCCTTCTCAGTTTGTCATGTCCATTAATTTCACTGGGTCTACTCTGAATAAAACCTAGTTGAAGACCACCCATAGCTTCCTTCCCCACCCTTGATTTTTCTCCAGAGCAGCACTGTGATGATTGACCCAATGCCGTCTAATGAAATGTTATGGCTGGGTGAGAATATGAACCTTGATGTATCTGTTTCTAATCTGACACTCCCCTGGGCCTTTGATGCTGATGACTGCTTGTGTTCCAGTTTTTGCCATGGGAGAAGGTTTGTTAGTCTGCTAGGCTTGCACCTGAATGATAGGGTTAGGGTGATCTGCCCTCACTCCTGCTCCACTTAACAAATAACACCATACAGTAATGAAAATTTTAAAAGTAAACTGCAGTCTATACAATGACATTCTTGGAACAATGCTTGGCTGGTCAGTTGACTGGCTGCCAACCCTAGCTTTGCCAGTCTTTTATTATTCACTCTGCAATACTGTAGGTGCTTCTGTCCTTCTATAGAAAATGAGATGGGGAACAAAATATGACCTTACATTCTCAACCGAGAATTATATACTAAATTTGAGCTCCTCTAAAACCAGACTCTTCAAAGTGTGACGGTTCTCCTTGGAGATGCAGGGTATTAAAAAGAAGCTTGCATTCTCCTTATGAGTTTCTCCCTTTCACTTTAGTGCTTGTATGCCTTGATTTGAAACCATAGGTAGGTAAACTTATTCAGCATCCGCATTATGAACAGGCCTCATGCTAGACACAGCTGAAGCACAGGCTCGGTAGGGAATCCAATCTCATGGACTACCGTATTTAGCAACTTACAGTGACCAACTCTTTTAAAATAAGGAAAATAACAGAGCAAGATTATTTTGACACAGGAATCCTTTCAGACTCAACACTTTCCATGGCTAACAACTTAACTTTCAATGTTCTTCCCCTCCTTCCCCACTTTCCCAGTTATTTTTATACATATACTCTATAGAATCATAGAATTGTAGGGTTGGACGGGACCCTGAGGATCACCTAGATCAGGCATCCCCAAACTCGGCCCTCCCATCATCCCTAGCTAACAGGACCCAGTGGTCAGGGATGATGAGAAGTGAAGTCCCAAAACATCTGGAGGGCCGAGTTTGGGGATGCCTGATTTATGTCAACCCCCTACAATGCAGGAATATGTAGCTGTCCCATGCGGGAATCGAACCTGCAATCTTGGTCTTATCAGCACTATGCACTAACCAACTATACTATGTGACCTTGCTACAGGGCGCATTAGTGGAGTAGTAAGAAGGATAAGTGGTACTTACATAAGAAAAATATTCTACTTAATTTTTTTCCAACAATGTAGTTTGTCAGTTACTTTTAATTTCAGCTTCTAAAAGAAAAGCAAATTTAAAATTCAACATTAGCATTGCCTTAGCTTGGAAATCATGACTTTTCTTGCTATTTTTTTAAAAATCAAAATAACCTCTCTTTTATGTTGTTGCATAACTTGCCACTTTGAGAAGAACTAAGGCACCTCTGTCTGTTTTTGGTACCCTTTCATATGTGTGGCTTTTGGCATAAGACTTTGTGGCTGAGGATAAATACTCCTTGAGCAGATGTGATATAATTGGTTGAAACTTGGAATGCTTTATTTTTAACTTCCCCCTTTGGGGCATTTAGAGAATTTTATGCTTCTGGGCAGAGTTCCTAAGTTTAACTTCCTAATTTCTGAGGCAGTTGTACATTGATATAACTACAACATGTTTTATGGAAATAGGAAGCTCTGCTGTATGCCCCTACAGGGTAGCAGATTAAAACGGACCTTGTCCATCCTCAAATTTTGTACAGGTCAGCTTCCATTTTACTCTTTTTAATGTTCCATTTTACTCATTTTTATGTCATCACCCTTTTCAACCTGTTGGTGAGGTGATTTGCATGGGAATTTTGGACTCTTCCTCACTTCCAATCCCCAATGTTTCTGTGTGCCTTCAAAGGGTGGTAACACTAGCTTAATGCTGGGAGTTTGCAAACTACTTGCAGTCACCACATGAAGCTTTTGAACAGCTGTTGCGAGACTATTACAAGGCTTTTCATCTTTCTGCTTTTCAATGAGGCCAGCAGGGCAGACAAGATAAAGTTTTTAATAAACTACAAAGAATACAAGGGGTCATAGTTCCTATTTCTTTTTGCCACCTCTCATAAAAAATAATTGTGATATTGGATTGTAGTATTTGTATCCACACATGGAGATGCTTAAGCCCCTTTTGTGTCTCTTGCCTTGAATTCCTAATCCTCTGGTTCCATTGGGCAATCATAATTTATTTTAAGGCTCAGTATTGTGTTGTATTTCAACCCAGAGTGACGAAGGCCTGTCTGAATGTAAGAAATGCACCATAGTTGGCCACAGTGAAATGATTAACAGGCTTTAGGCTTTCCTTGCTTTCTCAATCCATTTTTAATCATTTAAACCTATTATTTTGGTGTTAAGTTCAAAAGCTCTTTAAACCTTATACAGTATTGATTGCAGCTTATAATCTTGTTGTCCAAATGCATGATAAGAGTGAGCCTGCTTGATAGAATGGGCAGTTTCAAAACTTAAGCTATACAGAAATAATTATATGTCATAAAACGCAACTACATAAAGCGATACTGATATTTTAGGCCATATAATAAAAGGAAGTGAATATCTCGCAAACGGGTTGAAGGGCTAGTGACTAGTAAGATGTATATGTAACAAGAAGCTATTGTATTGTAATTTACATTGAACTCTTTAATTGTGAAGCCAATAGCTCTTTCAAACTTCCACTGACTTGATAAAAGTCAGGTCTTTGGAAAACATTTATTTTTTAAAAAACAGCTGAAATGATGGCTCATTGGCTACAAGATATTGATATGTGTACCTGAAGGAACTCTTTTAGTGCCAGGACTGCCACAGGGCAAATTTGATTAGTAGCAGGATTACACCGGCTCCCTTTAAATTTTATTTATTTATTAAATTTGTATACCAGCTGCCCTCCATCCATAAATCTCACACAACATAAAAATACAATATAAAGAATAAAGAAGGTCAATTGGGTGTATATATGTGAGCAATCTGATCCTTTGGTTCACTGAAGGTGAAAATATGGTTTTATAGTTTCACAAATAATGCATGTATAGGGTCAAAGTGTTGGTGACGTGGGGATGCTGTCAGAAATTGTCATTCTGTGCTGAGTTCTCCTGCATAACTGGGAAGATTTGCTCATCACATGTTGTAACATCCTGCCATTGCGCATTTTCTCATGCAGCATCATTAATATCCCCTGGCAAGGGCAGGAAAGCATTTAACACAATGTTGCCACAAAACGAAGTAACTGATCCTAAATGCTATGGAAAAGAAAATGGAGATACTGTATTGAGTACATCATTGTGCTGCATGCTGTATATATTTCTGCCTTTGCTTGTAGTTAAAATTATCATCATTCAGCAGAAACTCCACTAACACCCAAAGAAAAGTTACACTCAGCAATTCCTATGGCGGCCAGAGCAAACTCTGCTGCTTGGTCAGCAACCATGTCACTGCACACAGAAATTGCTAGATGCTATGCAGCTTGCCCTGTGATCTGGCTCCATGCCACCTCAGTAGCATACGGACACTTGAATTATATGAATTATATGGGATTGCCTTGATAACATCAGTGGTATATCAATCAATCAATCAATCAATCAATCAGATAAGTGTGTTTTGCAGCTGCTATTATATCTCTGACATATTGCATGACTTGCTATTGGGTGCTATTTACAAACAAAACTAGTTGTTTAGAACGTTCAACCCTGTTAGTAATAAGATAATGGATATGGCGTTTTCCTTTTTTGTTAAATTCTCCTTTTTTGGCTGTCTAAACTATCCTTGAAACAAAATAAAAATAAAATAGAAAAATTCCTTCCAGTTGCACCTTAGAGACCAAATAAGTTTGTCATTGGCATGAGCTTTCATGTGCATTTTCAGGTATCTGAAGAAGTGTGCATGCACACGAAAGCCCATACCAATGACAAACTTAGTTGGTCTCTAAGGTGCGACTGGAATGAATTTTTCTATTTTATTTTTATTTTGTTTCGATGGCAGACCAATATGGCTACCTACCTGTAACTTAGGCAGTTGGTATGCCTTGGGCTTTGGGCCTGTTGGGATTTCATTAATAGCGTCTGACATAACTCAGGCTTTATTTTCTAATATCCACATTTTACCGTATGTTTACCAAGGGATGGGCTTAATATGATGTAGCTTGCTTCTCATTGTACTATGTATCTAAGCCATTTCCTCCATTAAAAGTCTTATCTTCCAAATGCTAACTTCAGTCAAGGATCATTAGTTTCCAAAGTGTCTCTTAAGTGCTTGGAAAGGAGCTGAAGTACCATAATATTTCATTTGGCTGCAGCTGCTTGCTTATAATTTGCTCATTGTCCAGCTTGGAATCTTGAAGTTTCTAACATTCATGCATAATCATTCTAAAATGAGAAAAGGGAAAGTGTTTGTTATGACTGCTTTAGTGTAAAGTAGTTAAGATCTGAGGGGCACCTCATACATCAAAATGGAATTGGTTCAGAAATAAATAGACTCAAAATGTGCATTGAAAATGTCCATTAATTTTTAATGACCAGAACTGATTTTTTTAAAGTCTGGAAGCTATGTTCATGGAGCCAGTAGTATATAATGACTAATAGGTTGGATAGGCCTGGTTTAAAAGCTGCTTATCTGTGAATGTGAGCCTTGGATCAGAGGCTAGTAAGTTAAACAGTTTCACTGGAAGGCAGGGAAAATGAAGGATGTATTTCATAAGTAGGTGGCCATCATAAAACTTAAAATTGCTTAGCCAGTTAAGAGGATTCATATACACCTTGTTTTTCAAATGCACACACATCCATTTATTGGAAACCTAATTTCCAATACGTTTTGCGAGTGAGTGGGTGGGTGAGTGATGAGTATTGGGCCCAAGCTGGCTGTTGTTCTGGAAACTTGACCTTCAATTTAGCTGCAAGCTCTGTACCCTTTTGGTGGTATATGTGATTTGCTATGTATTGCACTCTGATGCCACAGTGCTGCAAAGGGAATACTGTATATTCCTGCGTATAAGACTACTTTTTAACCCAGGAAAATCTTCTCAAAAGTCAGGGGTTGTCTTATACGCCGGGTCGTATTTCTTATATGGTGAGTATATCCCAAACTCTATATTTTAACTGGAAAAGTTGGGGGTCGTCTTATATACCCAGTCTTATACACCGGAATATACGGTACTTACGGACAAATACAGGGCACACACCCAGGTTCAGAAAATGGGTCATTAGCGTAAATCACTCTAGTAGGCTACTGCACAAAGGAAAAACCTCTTACTATTCAGCAGCTAGTGAACCTGTTGGAACTTGTACATGCTTTGTGCTGGCAAAAGATGCAAGTGCTGTCTTTAGCAGCTACTTACCTTTTAGAAAATGGGATGCTCTGAGGTCCCTCACTGTTTTCAAAAAATTGTGCCATACTCACCCAGGTCAGGTAATGAGTGAAGCACAGCCTTTCACTGGCTTTTTCTAGACCACCAGTATTGTGACAAGGGAGGACTGCGAGAAATTTGAGAAACATATACTGAGGGGAGAATATTTGAAGGAGATGGGATAATCTTTGCCTTAAAGGAGGGTACCCACCAATCTCAGCTATTGAAGGAGCAGTCACTGAAACCAGGGCATTTGCATCACATTTGTGGTTCGGTATCCCCTCTTTGTTGGAGAGTTTGCCCTACCCATGGTACCTATCTTCATATGTGGTGAGAGTGCCAGGTCGTTATTAAGTTTTGGGGTGATGTTTCCTACACAATTTCGAACATTTTAAATTTCACAGTGGTTAAAGGTGCTGAGTTGGCTTTACTGCCACTATTTAAGGAAGTTAATAAAAACATACTATTCAAACCATTGATAGTTCACCACCAGGTGGCTGTTCTTATGGAGCTTACTTTTCTGTGGAAGAGAGATTGTCACTTAATTAGGCAAAATTGGCTTGGTAGGGTTTAGAAAACAGTGCTTGCTGAAAAACTAACACAGCATTGCTAAGTGGTTAGAGTGTTAGGGTTAGAAGCAATTGAGTTGCATCAGCAGAAGCTGGTTGAGGGACTTACAAATAGAGTCATACCAAGGCTTAAACAAATGCTTGGTTTAATGGAGAAAGTAAAAATAACAAAAATGAAATTAGGCTTACACAAAACACCCACACAACCAAACCACCCACCAGGAGCACACTGGGAAATCGCCCAGCACACAACACCCCTGATATACCCTGCATCATCAGCTTCACAGAAACACCTGTCGAGCTGCTCCACAGCTGCAGAACTCCAGTCACTAGATCTTTCCTGACTCTTAAAGGTACAGTGAAACAATAATGACACTTTTACACAATCATTCAACATAGAGATGAAATTGAAAGAGACATTTTTTTAATGATAATTTGTTCCATTTCCTTTTCTTGATGAACTCTTCTGCAGGGAATCCCAACCACTTGCTGCTCAGCATTTCTTGCCGGGGGGGGGGGGATGTTATTTGTATTGACATGTGTTTTATGGGGAAGGGGAGCCACGTTATTTCTTTTTGACAATTGATGTTTGTTGGTGGCTTGTGCTAGTGAAGTTTGGTTGCAAGCCTTATGGACTTATTACTTCTGCTTGTTTTCTTTGTACAGTACTTCCTTAGCATGCGATGGAGGAAAATGGCATTATGTTATGGACGATGCATAGAGACTTCTTATCCTTCTCAGAATTTGTTCACCCAAACTATAGTGCCTGCCTTCTTGAAGAGTAGCTCCCATTCATAGTACACAATGGCAAGAAGAAAAATATATATGTGAAAGACTGAAGAAACTAAGCCCCTTCTTTATTTTGTAAAATGAGCACTTTACGTGACATGGATCCATGAATTAGAAGCCCAAATGTATTAAATGTTTTGTGTCTGTCTTAAAAGTAGAGGCTTTGATAGAGACAGAAAAAATGTGCATACGTAGATGTTGCTGTGAAAGGAAAAAAAGAAGTATCATGATACGATTTTCCAGATGAATGAGAAGGTCTCTCTCCCATAGGTGTACATTTTCTGTTTTTTCCCCTTAAAATCATATTCTGTTAAATTTTTTGTGCTGCTTTGCAACTGTTTTAAAGCTTTTAAAATTAAATTTTGTACATCACATATGTGGAAGCAGGTTAATAAACAATACGAGTAATGTTGGTTATTGTTATTATAAACTTATGTTAGAGTGTCCAGTACATAATAAAGAAGTCAGTTATATTTTTGCTCCCAGGCTCTAAAACTGAAAATGGATTTGAGTAAATTTCTGATTTCAGTAACTCTTTTCCCCTCTCTATTTTCAGATATGGGTTGAAACCAAATGACCAGATCTTGGCAGAGGAGAAACACAAAGAGCTGTAAGATATTAAATAAGTTATTTCTTAAAATTGTGCTTCTCCGTTTTTAGCTGGGAAAGTTGCTCTTTTAAAACTATGATGTGGTCGTGGTGAAAATTGCTTTGCTCTCTTGGCTGCTGCAGTCATATGTTTGAATGCTGTCTTTTGTGTGTGTGTGTGACAGAGAGAGAGGAGAGATGTTATATTGCTTTCTAAAAGATGATATTTGAAATCTGAAGAAGTGTGCATGCACACAAAAGCTCATATCAATGACAAACTTAGTTGGTCTCTAAGGTGCTACTGGAAGGAATTTTTTTATTTGAAATGTGCGCACAGACAAGAAGTTAGATAATGAATTAAGATCAAATCTGCAAGTTAATAACTTCTGATGAAGAACTCTAAAACATGCTGGTTGGGAGGGTGGGAATATTGAATGACAGCATGTTCCAGCAAAAACACACCAAGCATACACAGCTTTTGCAACTGTTACCTTCCTTTGTGCTTGTAAGTATGGTTTTGCTAAAAAACTAAACTCACCTAATCCTGAATCCTGTTCTCACAGTGGCTATTAGTTATAATGTTAGAAGTACCCTTTAAATACTATTGACATCAATAAAAAGATATTTTGCAAAGTCAGATAATTGTATCTAGCAGCTTCTGTTCTTAAACTTAAAATAGCATTGGCTCAAACCATGGTTGTGCTCTTTTGCCTGCCTTCCTCTTAGCTTCATAAACTCAATCCTGCTATAAGCTTGTTCTTGTTTGGAAACATGTCAAACTCATCATTTCTGATTCTAGTTGGCTTCCTTTCTTAACAAAGCTTTGGTGTGATGTTTGAACTGGACCTCGCTCTGCACAGTGGGAAATGGCAAGGCCTGAAAGATATTTCAAAGCTTAGATAAAATGTTAGCATTGTATCTTTCTACAGTTCAACTACTCTCAACAGCTAAATATGCCGCTGCTATTACAATGGCATTGACACGTTGACTTACATGAAGGGGGCAGACTAAAAATAAAAGTACTGGCTGCAGTCATCTTAAACCGTGCATGTTATGGGGAAAAACTAAGTAAAAGGAGAACTGTACTCCAGTTTCTATTTGTTTTGGAGTGTGGAGGATGACCTGTGTCTGTCTGGTTTTAAAAATACTCACATAAAATTATGTTTGTTTCCAAGTGCTGTTTATCCTTTCCGTAATGTGGGAGGAAAAGCCTCTGACTTATTCCTTGAACATTTTTTTCCATTCCTATTTGCAAGAATCCCTTCATTAATACAGGCTTTACCACTCTTTCTTTAGCTGCCCATTCTGGTGGCTTCTCTTCCACTGAACATAATAATTCAATGAAGATTCTTAAACATGATGATGGTAAATATAAATGTCTCACTTGAGCTCATCAGTTGTTTGGTGAAAATACTCTTTATACTTCAATCAAGAAGTACAGTTTTACACCATAGAATGATTTATACTTTTTTAAAACAACAGCAACCCCACAAATGTCATTGAATCTCTGTTACATCTTTTTCCTGAGAATATTTGAAGTGAACTTGAGTTGCATGTTTAAGGACTTTGATTTCTAAAATTTGTTCTGTTGCAGCAATATATATATAAAAAAATCCCAGCTGAAAGAAGGTAATTTATTCCCCCTACCTGCAGTTCTTATTTTGGACACATACAAAGTATTGTGCATGTGTCTCTGGGATATTTGTCCATTTGAAAGCGTCCAAACTTTCTGTTTCATGCTGAGTTTTCATTATTGCAGATCTGACCTCCCATTTCTGTAATAAAATAGGCACTTCTGTTTGTGAACAAACTGCGCCTTTGAGATTGTAGCAGATAGCACCCTTCCTCTATAATATTCTTGAACTATTAACAGCTTTGTAGTCCTTTTTATTAAAAGGTTATGGAAGGGTGTGAGTGAGAGTGCAGAAGTGACAGGGAGATCCTTTCTTCCTCCATATTGTGATGTCCTCCCCCCCCCCCCCAATTTCAGATGGATGTGGTTAATTCTTGCCTTTCTGTTCAATGAAGAATTATCTTCTTTAAAGGGAAAGGCTAAAGTTCCCAGCTTATTTCTGTGCCTTTTTAATACCTGGTTCTCAGCAAGCAATAATTGAGTAGATGAAGCTTTTGCCAACTTAGAGATGACTATGCCACAGACAATTGGTAACTTGCTGTATTATGTGACCCTTATATCCAAGTCTGGACTGCAGTGACACCCCACCCCCACCAATTGTGTGCATAGTTGGGGTTTTTTTGAGGGGCACTTTTAGGGTATAGGAGGGTCACTCCCATGAATGTCTATATAGTAAGCTTCATTGAGTTCAAGGAAAATATGCGTAGTAATGCAGCCTACATGCTTGTGTCATTTTTAAAACATGGGACACACAAAAATATGCCTTGGGCAAAGACAGAATGTGCTTACATGAGCAATACTCTGTCAGGGGGTTGTAATTCCCTCCCTCCCTCCATCTCTGACACACACACACACACAATTTCACCAGGCAGATGCATGAACAATCTGTCTGTGAGGCTTGGGTATCTCTTCATAAATAAGTGTTAGTTAATCCCTTCACGTGGTATTCTGGAAGCACTTAGGAGTACATATAACTAATTTGCGCTTTGCCATAGCTTGCTAGGTGGCCCAAAGAGTTTCTATAGTATCATGATCTTTGTAATTTAAAGAAAAAGCATTTCGATCAGATAAATTTTTATAAGGTTTTCAAAATGCCTACAAAATTGCCTGTTACAGCTACGTGCCTGGGATGTGGTTCTCGGGCTGCCACATGATTGACTCATGACTAAATGAGATAATAGTCTGGTTTGTTCCCCATAAAGCTCAGTTTATAACTGAGGATGGATTTCTGAAATGTCTCTTTTTAGTAGGTCAGTTTGGCACAGAAGTGACTGAGATGCAGTAGCTGAACATCAGCACCTCACAGCCAAAGAGTTTACAGAAGCACTAGTGAGTGCTTCTTAAGAACAACACAGCCTGCTAAAAACACAGGGACTTGGGTGGCGCTGTGGTTTAAACCACTGTGCTGCTTGGACTTCCCGATCAGAAGGTTGGCAGTTCAAGGCCCTGCCATGGGGTGAGCTCCTGTTGTTCAGTCCCAGCTCCGGCCAACCTAGCAGTTTGAAAGCATACAGTGCAAGTAGATAAATAGGTACTGCTCTGGCAGGAAAGTAAACGGCGTTTCCATACGCATGCTGGCCATATGGCCTGGAAAATCTGTCTGTGGAAGCGGACAAATGCCAGCTCCCTCGGGCTGTAAAGCGAGATGAGCACCGCAACTCCGGAGTCGTTTGTGACCGGACTTAACTGTCAGGGGTCCCTTTACCTTTACTGCTTCAAAATGTTTACTGTCTTGTGTGAAACCCAAATGTGAGTGAGTGAGGATAGTACCACCAGAAGGAGGGTAGAGAAGCTTTTGGATTTTAAAGCAAAAACTTCCACTAACCTCTTGAGACTTCATTAAAAGACCTGTGCATGAGGGCAGTTGCTTGCTAGATAGATGACATTCTTTCTCCATCCCTCCTTGTGGTAGCAGAGGATCTAGGAAGAAGGAAAACAAAAAAATGCATTTTTATCTTTCAGCAGAAGAGGAGATTTCCCCTAGCTACTTGCACGTGAAAGTGTAAACCCGACCACTTGTTTTAAACTGATATTGGTGGCCAGGAACCTTATGAGATTCCTGCTAGTCCTAAACACTTCAAAACACATGCTGAAGTGTTGGTATGACAATATGCTGTTCATGACTCAACACTAGTGGAAGTGAAAGCCTCCCCTGTAGAGGATAATTCTTGAATCCCTCCACAATTGATTTCTAATTGATCTTACACTTGCAATGTAGTCAGTTCACTGTGTCAGGTTGCCAAGCTATGGAACCAAGAAACCAGATATGTCATCCTTTGAATTCTGAAGAGCACACACAGCAGATAGCAAATGTTTAAAACATTTCCAATGCTTAGCATGTTTATTTTACTGTCTTAATGATGTAAAACAAGAACTGCAAAGTCGCCACGACTTTTGAAAAGCTTTCTGGAAGACTTTTGTACGTTAAATCCCATGTGCAAAGGCTGTCAAATGTTTGTATGCTGTGACTTTCTGCATGGGATCATACCATTTGCGAGCCAAATAATCTCTGCGTGCCAGCTCTGCATGTATTGGCAGCCATGGGGCTGGTGTGGATGCTTGCTACAAATGTAGGCCGTGGATATGATAAATTTTCTAGGTGGTTTTCAACAGCCTGCCTTGGTAAATTGTAGGTTATGAAAGTGGACATTAGTGGAGAGGAAATGAAAATACAGTTTTGAGAACAACAGCAAAAAAACCAGTCACAATTTCAGTAAAAATAAATAAATGTGGAGTACATGGAGAGTAGTAATTATAGAGTATCTTGCAGCCTGATTCTAACAAATTGTTTTGGCTAAGCCTAACTTTGTATAAGGGATGCAGGTGGCACTGTGGTCTAAACCACTGAACCTCTTGGGTTTGCCAATCAGAAGGTTGGCGGTTCAAATCCCCGCACAGGGTGAGCTCCCGTTGCTTGGTCCCAGCTCCTGGCAACCTAGCAGTTCGAAAGCACGCCAAAAAGTGCAGGTAGATAAATAGGTGCCACTCGAGCAGGAAGGTAAACGGCGTTTCCGTGTGTTGCTCTAGTTTCACCAGAAGCAGCTTAGTCATGACCTGGAAAAACTGTCTGCGGACAAACTCCGGCTCCCTCAGCCAGTAAAGCGAGATTAGCACCGCAACCCCAGAGTCATCTGTGACTGGACTTAACTGTCAGGGGTCCTTTACCTTTACCTTTCAAAATTTTGTATAGAATTGGACTGCTAATGGTGTAGCTTTATATTTCCACTGCAAATATTAACAGGTGTGGGTGGATGTTAATTTTTTGTTTTGTTTTTATAGTAAGTATGCCCTCCAGATTTTCTTTCTTTCTATAATTCTCATCAACCATAGTCAGCACAATTGGAGTTGTGGTATAAAAACATCTGGAGGGCAACAGATTAGGAAAGGTTGGTGTAGCTAATAGCATGTGAAAATAAACTTGAAAACAGTTTCTCACAAAATCTCAGATTGAGGGCAGTGTGGTGTGGAGCTGAGGTAGATTTCTGGTGGTCAGAGGTGGTGCTTCAGTGCTCTGAATAATTTTTCCTTGTGGGTATCAGAAAGAGATTACACAGGTTTGTTATAACTACTTTGTTCAAATGGCAAAACTTGAGCCGCCTTTCGATGTTAAATTTGGATTTAGTTCTTTATTACAAAATGTGTACAGCTCTGTTTTAAAGCAGATAGTGTTATGAGAAATATATTGCATGGTACTTCACTCAACGTAGTGAAAGAAGGTACACACCCCAAATGCATTCTGTACCCATTTCGGTGTGGCAGCTATGTCCCCCTGCATATCTTTGCACAGGTAGATTCTATCCTACGCGAAGGGGGTTCTGGCAAAAGCATTGGCAGGAACTGAGAGATTTCTGTCTGTTGGCGATGGGGGGCAAAAGCTCTTAATATATGCCTTACATTCTGGACTTTTAATTACTGGATTGAATTAACCTATGAATGGAACTGAAGTTTCCTGCAGCTAGGATTGACCTATTCCTCTTACTGCTAACTGTAAGTCTTCCCCCTGCCCATGCTGCCCATGCACTTTTGCAGTACCCAAGCTGCTGAAAAAGAGAGAGAGACGTATATTATTCTGGTTCTTTTCTTTTAATCAAATCTTGCTGTGCTGATGATGCAAATGCACAAGTTAGACTTTTGAAAGTGCAGTGTAGTTTATTTTGAAATTAATAAGCTACAGTACATAGATGATGCCACTAGAGGTCATGATGTACATTTAAAGTGCAGTTGATTTGTGTATGCTTTTCAACTGGGAGGCAGGATATTGCACTGTGACCATCTGCCCACCTGAATATTTCACATCAGCTAAGAACACCCCCCCCCAAAAAATACACCATATAGTGCATACATTCCCAGGCTCATTCCATTGCACTTCAGTTTGGAATAAGATCACCGGAAGCTGCCTTTTCCTTCCTTTTTGTTTACGGTTTATTTCAAAAGTGTGCAATTGTAAACTTGTCTGCTTTTTACTGGGCAAGATCCTGGCTTGTTAGAATAAAAGTGCAAGTGTTACATAACCTTGGATTGGCAGTTTCAGTTCGTCTGTTTCTTAAAAAAAAAAGGAAACCTGAAAGGTGCTCTCAGAGCTACTTTAGCACTGAGCTGGGAATTGGGAATTGGTAAAGGTTCAAACTTTACCACTGCCATGAATTCACTATACGATTTTTAGTTCAGCTCATAGGTTAGATTACTTCAATGCATTCTGTGTTGAGCTGCCTCTGAAAACTGTTTGGAAACTTCAAGTGGTACAAAATTCAGCAGCCAGCTTGCATACTGGAGAAAGACGGTTTGAGCATATTGCACCAATTCTGGCCTGACTGCACTGGCAATTAGTAATTAATAATGCATTAGTGGTGGGTTTATAATGGACTGTCCAAACACCATTCCACTCTATTAGTTGTTCTGCGATGCTTTCCCAGTGTTACTGCATTATTGCCATCCGGAAGAGCTCTCTTGCACTATAGTGCAACAAAAGTGGGACCCCACCCCCTCTCACCAGTGTGAGAGCCAGTGGTGTAGTGGTTAAGAGCGGTGGATTCGTAATATGGTGAACCGGGTTCGATTCCCCGCTCCTCCACATGTAGCTGCTGGGTGACCTTGGGCTAGTCACACTTCTCTGAAGTCTCTCAGCCCCACTCACCTCACAGAGTGTTTGTTGTGGGGGAGGAAGGGAAAGGAGAATGTTAGCCGTTTTGAGACTCCTTTGGGTAGTGATAAAGCGGGATATCAAATCTAAACTCCTCTTCTTCTTCTTCACCCTGAGCACCTGTGATATAAGAAGTTGCAGCATTTCAGAAAACAGCTACAGGACTTGCACTGATTGGGAACAAAGCAGTATGACCACCTTGAAACCTTTGCAGGCACAAACAGTATTGAAAGCAAGATCGGTTGTAACCATTCAGATACCATCCTGAGCACATGTAATAATGAGTGCACAGAAAAAAAGAGACCTGGAGGGTCCCTGTTAATAGAATTGTATGGTTTTTATAACTTTTTATAACTAAAACATCCTTGGTCAAAAAACATTCCCCTTATGAGGAATTTGTTCCACTTCTCTTGGACAGGGACTCTCACCTGAAGAGTTTCATGGGGCATTTTAAAAAAAACTATAGTATGCACACAAAGAAGTGAAGAAGGTAAAAAAGACCAAACTTGGCCAAAAAGACCCAACCTGGTACCCGGGAGTTGCTTACTGTTAGGTCTAGGATACAGCTAAAACTATTTCAGCATATTGGTGGTCCACAAGCCAGCCTAGATGATATTTTATCTCTTGCAGGCTTTGAGAATCAGGGCTGTCCTTGCTTCCAGACTGTCCTCTATCCCAGTGTTTTCCAACCTTGGACCTCCAGATGTTTTCAGACTACAACTTCCTGACCACTGGCTTGCTAGCCAAGGATGATGGGAGTTGCAGTCCAAAAACAGCTGGAGACCCAAGGTTGGGAAACACTGCTCTAACCTAAAATGACCAGTCTGCAGCAACAGTGGACTGCCTAACAGAGACATAAGTAAGCATACAATGTTTCTGTAGATGTGCAACATACTTATTGAAACCACTTCAATGAATTAATAACGTGCTGGCTTCTTCTACAAAAGCTCATCAGCTTTGAACTATGTATCACCTGGATCCCTGTACTTAATATAAATCCCTTTAGTTTATCTCAACTCTTTTAGGACGTTGCAGTTGCTAAGTCGCCAGTGAAAAATAGGATGCAGTCACTTTGAATGAATGTGAATAGACCACCACTTGATGGTGCTGCTGTTATGCGATTTGTTTAATGTGGTCACCATGAAATTAAATTGAAAAAGCTGTGTAACAAGAGACCTGCTAAAAGGAAACCTGATGATATTGCACCACTAAACAACAGGGAAAATAATTCATTGCTACCCCCATTCAATCTGTTCGGGTTACACAATCTGCAGAGCTCAAATAAGGATCATAAAACAGATCTTTAAAATAAGCTTGGCAGGAAGCCTGCCATTCTACAACATAGTCACTTTAATAGTGATGGCATGCCTGGAAAAAGGGACATGCACCCAGTCAGCTCTGTAACATCTGCATATTCATATGATGTCTAATTATCCTCAAAGAGATATTGTTATTGAAATTGTCACTTGGAATGCCTTTCTAACAAGGATGCTGTCTTTTAAAACAGCAGGGAGTGCATCATTATCTACCTATTACATTTTTTGGTAAAAAGTTTTGACTCCTTTATGCAAATACAATGCACTGCACCATACAGATGAGAAGGTAAATAGGCTTTGAAAGCCCTTCACTTTTTAAAGTAAGAGAGAAAGATGTGTTCTCAATATAAATTTGCATTTCAAGACGTAAGCAATTATATGAAAAGGTGTGCTTCCATCTGAAGGCTGCAGTTTAATAATAGGGTAGGGATTGAGAAGCCGAATTGTATATCTTTTGGAATACAATATGGGAAAAACTGAAATGTACTTCACTTCCCACAGAAGCTGAAGTTTGCTAATATTATGATTTACACTCCTTTTTATTCTCTTTTATTTTGATTAGTTTGCATTTTATTTTTAAGTGCTCAGCTGTCTGGTTTTGATGGCTAGAATATATTGCAAAGTGTCTTGTCTTTTTTTTTTTGTATGGGATCCATTTTGAATGCCTTGAATGAAAAACTAGAGAATCCACAAACCACACTTTTATGGCAAGATTGGGAGAAGAACAAAGGCTACAGTAGTCAGTCATCGCACATAATGTCACCACCACAAAAGGGAAATACATTTCCTGTTTGGTTTAAGAGGGTATTTTTTGTTTAATGAAGACAATGGAGAGGGAAAATGGCTCAGCCACCTCATGCTTGTGCCAGTCTTTTGTTCCACTTGCAAGCTTTATTTGGGAGGCATTGAATTGATTTTCTGTTACAAACCAGCACTTCGTATACTGGGTATTTAGCCGGAGTTCTAAATTACACACTGAATTATCATCTGTAGTTCAGTCCAATAGTTATGTTAAAGAAAGGTCTGGATATTATAGGTGCCCTGAGGGGTCAGCCCAAGCTACGCCCTTTGAAGTTTGTAATTATGCAGGGTTAGCTAGTTCAGCACCCTTTTCCCCCAGAGTGACCAACCAGATCCCTACACGAAATTTGCAAGTACAACATGAGCACGATAAACCATTGTTTCTCAGCAACAAGTATTCAGAGGATTGCAGTAGGATCATGTCTTGCACAGGGGTTATGTCCTGGGGATGACACACATATGGGGATGGCACACTTATATGCAAAAAAATATATATGCAAAAATGTGTATACGCAAACCACCCCCACATGAATATCCCTATTTTTCCAGAGCTATGTCCCAAGCCTTCCTCCCAAAGCAAGGCAAAGAGCTTTAAAGCTCTCTGTCTTGCATACCAGGCTCTGAGGTGCTCTCATGAGATCTTGTAGGGCCATCTGATTTTCCCAAGATCTTACGAAAGCAGCTCAGTACCCAGTAAGCGAGGCAGAGAGCTTAATAGCTCTTTCTGCACTGAGAAAGCCCTCTGCAAAAAGTGTTTTTTAGCTCTCCACCCTCTGTGCGTGTAATTTGTGTGGTTTCACCTGGCCGGCCTTCATCTGTGTAAAATTGAAATCATGCAGATTAAATGTGCATAGGTTTCAATCATATTGTATTGGTATCATAACTAGCTGTCATTGAAAACTTTATCTACCAGGGATTTTTTCTAATTTCCTTCTTTGGCACATCTTGTCATAGTGCATTCCATGGAGGTCCTGGTGCTTTCCAGATACTGATTCTTCTCTTTTTCAAACAAACCTTTAATGCCAAAAGCTATTTATGTTGTACTGCTATGTTTATTGACTTACTCCATATTCATGTCTCCTAAATCTTCTGTGAAAATTGGTTGTGATGAGTACATATATGTACAATACTACATGTGTGTGTTTGATTCTAGACTGCATAATAATGGTAGAATCTATGGTCAACGTGGGGTTTCTGTTTCCACTTGGAAATATACATTTGCTCCTTTTCAAAGTGGTGCAAGCTGAATGGCTCAAACTCTGTTTCCAGTAGCACTACTCAAATTCCAGATGTGTCTTTTGCACGTATTGCAGAACATTAGGGGCTGACCTGACCAACAGTAAATCTTGACAAAGTGCGCAGTGGAGATGTGTGACCCACAACAGCTTCTGATGATGTTGTGGACTGGAGAAGCATCAAAAAGAAGCAAAAGATCAAGCATGCTAAAATTGTAGTGGAAAGAAGCCCATTCAGATAGGCTCAAATAACTGTGTGGATAGAAAATAGGTATTAGTGCTGTTCCATAAAGACTTGTGATAGGGTTCATCCTGTGCTATATAATAGGTATATAATAGGTAGATTGTTTAGCAGTTATTCTTGTTCTTTTTGCAGAAGAGCATCTTCTGATATAGTTTTCATTTCTTTCATACTGTGCAGTAGATTAAGGTACAAGACTTTTCGTGAGCCAAAGTCTTCTGTTTGTGGAGGGCATTTTTTAAATCCAACACTGTGTGTCTGTTTGTGGTCATATTTTTTGCTTCAGTGGGTTCCCACCATTTAATGACTGGAAAAGTCATTACTTGTATAAAGCAAATAGGTTGTTGTAACTAAAAGTTAAATTGACTGAAGGGTAATAATGAAGTTAGTGAGGATTTGGAAGTCTTTGGAATTTGTAGGAGTACTACTATGTTTATCTTCATTAAACAAGAGTAAGAAATCAGTTTAAAGTATTTAAACTTTAGTAAATGCATCTCTATGTATCAGTGCGTCTGACGATAAAGCAACAATGGACTTAAGGTTCCCTTGGTTTCAGTTTTGAGCTTATAATAGTGTTGAGGTCATTGATAAACCAATTTGATTAGCTTTGTAATAGTGAGACATGCTTATAGTAAATTGCATGCATCAAATTGACTTGAAAGTGGTCTATTAGTGGCATTGAATCAAACTGCTAGAAAAATTATCTAAATTTAATAATTGAATAATAGAAACTGCTTCCTCATACTTAGAGATACCGTAATTTATTTAGCTCAAGTGGGCTACAGGAGTACTTGAATGGGAAAAGTAAATTATGGAGCTAGAGCTGTTACTAGAACAGAAGAAAGTACAGTTGCAATAAAATTACGGAATGAAAATACATAACATATAGATATAAAACTGCCTTGTACTGAGCCCAGACTATTGGTTCCTCTAGCCCAGTGCTGCCTGCTGTAACACGAGCACTCCCAAATCCTCAAGTGGAGTTATTTTGCATCAATTTCAAATGGAAGATATAGGGGTTGCCTTTGAGATCTTCTGTTCCACTATGTTGCTATGGACTTGACACTGGAGTGGAACCCAGTCACACAGAACCCTCCAAGCCATAAGCCTCAAGGCTGGCTTTCCGCAGGGGTGGTCATCATAACCCCTGAGGACTTGAGAACTAGGACTTCAGATCTTGTTCACAGGTCCAGGCAACCCACTCAAGTAAGCAGAGGAGTGACAGAATGCAAGGCTCCAGGCCAGAGATGATGGTGCCTTTGAGACACTTCATTCTGCAGGGTCAGAGCGCATGAGAGGCAGATCCGCCCAGAGAGTATGTAGGTTGAAAGCAAGCATGCACAGGAACAAGTCTGCTCAGTGGGACCTGTCCAGGGTCCTGAAAAATATTGGGGGTTTTTTAAGATTCTCGATCTAGGATTAACTCCTTCTTGTTTACCTGTTCTCCCCATATGTCATGGATTTCCATTCCTATATATTCGTGACCTTTGGGTAAAGTGTCATGTGGAGTGAATGTTACTGCCCCTCTTAATATCCCAATGGTAGTTTGATTGGGTACAAATAACAAGTCTCTAAGTCCAGCAGTTTTTATTTTGACAATAGACTGATGAAATGCACGTTTGAGAAGTTCCTTAAGATTTACTGTCCATGATATGGAACCTCAGCTTTGGCCATAAGTACCAGCGTCTCATGTGATGAGTTTGGGCAAGCTGTTTTGTGCAAATTGGACATGAGAGCTCATCTTTATATACTGAATAAGGTGGTAGCATTTTGAATTACACTGCTTCAGACTGAAGGCTGGGGACAGGCATGCACCTTTGAATGCTCCACCAAGAAAAGCTCCTTCTGTGCAGTGAATATCAGGGAAAGGGGCATGCTAAATATTTGACTCTGACATGCTACGTGCAGCAGCTTTGGGATTAGTATTCAAAATTATTTATTTATTTATTTATTTAAATTTGTGTACAGCCTTTTATCCGTAGATCTCTGGGTGGTTCACAACATAAAAATACAAGATAAAAACACAAAATGGATAATAAAACAAAACCCATAAACCAGTAACCCCCCACAAACACATTTAAAAGGGTATAAACCTGCTTGAAGAGGAATAATTTTGCCTGGGTGCCTAAAAGTATATAATGAAGGCACTAGATGAACCTCCCTGGGGAGAGCATTCCACAAACGGAACCATTGCAGGAAAGACCCATTCTCATGTTGCCACCCTCTGGACCTCCCGTGAAGGAAGAACACGAAGAAGGGCCTCAGATGATGATTGCAGAGTCTGGGTAGCTTCATATGGAGAGAGATGGTCCCTGAGGTATCGTGGTTCGGAATTGTTTAAGGCTTTATAGGTCAAAACCAGCACTCAGAATTGGAACCAGAAACCAATTGGCTGCCAATGCAGTCGAGCAACCTGACCCTTGAATTCTGCACCAACTGAAGTTTCTGAACCAAATTCAGAGGCAGCCCTACAGAGGATCTCCTCCTACAGACCCTTAGTCTACCACCTTGTTTTGTGTTATGTAGAGATCAATTCTGACACTACTGAAATTTTGGAAATATTTTTATTATAAATCAAGTTGCAGAAAACTATTAGTAACACAATGAATGAATACAAAACAAGGCCTTTTTCGACAACTGGAAATGACAGAAGACTACTCAAACGTAAACATCAAACATGTAATTGCCTTTTTTCTGGTCACTATCCCTAGGGGGCACTTATTTCAGGCATGCTGAAGTTAGCATGTGGACAATTTTCCATTTTCTTAATTAAAATAATGTATGAAGTTTATGTGCTGAGTTTTCATGCCTTAAATATATACAAATATTCCAGTAAAAATAATTTCTGAGTAAAGTTTTGAATTTGTTTTATAGTCAGGCAACATGGCTGAGAAGCCTGAGGATGGAGGGAGCTCTTAACGCTTTCTTGGTTTAGAATGCTTTCCTGGTTTAGAAAGGAATAGCAGTCACTTTTTCTGGGAGTTGCTTGAAAATTGAATTAACCAGTAAACAAAGAAGGGCTTCCTTTATTTACTGATAGATGAGCTTTCTGAGGCTGTGCATAGACACCTTGACAATTGTAAGCTGTACTAAGCTATGACAGACATGTATGGATTCATGATTAATATGCTTGGTAACGAAAGCAATGGCCTGAAGCTAGTTTGCCAGGCGGATCTTACTGACAAGGTAAAGAGTGCAAACCCAGTAAACGTTCTTTATACTAATGTCTAACTCATTAGAATATGGAACCTTATGAAGCACCGTTTATGTATTGTGACAAGCTGGGGGAGAAGGCAGGGGAATAAAAAAATTATTCTGTTTAGACTAAGCATGCTCCCTGAGCACAGAATACTGACTGGCTATAGGAGGGAGAAACTCAGGGTGGGGTTGGGTAGAGTGGCATAGAGTATCTTAGAAGATAACACAGCTAGCCAAAACAGGAGCACTCTACATTGTATATTTTGTTGCAGGTCCCACTTATCGTATGCATTATTCAGCAGTCCTCCTTCTCCATTGCCCCATTTTCCATAACCCCCCCCCCACACATATAAACACAATATTTTTAAGGATGAAAAGGACTTGCTTACCTATGCAGATGCAAACTGGTTCCTTAACGAACAAGACAAAAAACCTAGCTCCGTCAAATGGCAAACATTTTTGTAATGTCATGCAAAACGGAATTCTCTATGACTTTGAAACTTAGCGAAGTGTGTTGACTCTGTGAATCAAGTAATGTGTGTAGGCTGCAAGACAAATTATAGCAGTTTTCCTTCAGGAAACAATTTTAAATGTAGTCATTTTAAAATTTGCTAACCTAAATGCTTGTAAGTACAGCAAAAGACAATTATTGAAATGGAGGAAGATTGAAGCCAAGACTGCTGATTGATGTGTCATAATGTCTTGGAGTTTGTCTTCGGTGTATCATTGCATTGTGTCTTACCAAACCAGATTAGCAGGTAAGATGTAGTCATGTGGAGTGTTTGGAATGTGAAATAGTAAGTCAGTTGCTGCTTCTTGAAATGGTCGTGTCTATTCACTTGTCCCAGCAATCTACTAATTTTTAAGTAGTTGCCTCCTAGACTGTGTTAAGCCAAATGCACACACAAATGCAAGATGATACTTGACTGTATGCATCCACTGAGTCAGTTCCCACATTGAGCTCCCGGCTCACTTATGCAAATCACCACTGATCATGCGCACTCCCTACTTAGGTGAGCAGTGCAATGATGTAGCCATGAACTCACCTGAAGTAGAAAGTTGCAGTGATTTTCGCTGTACATCGAAGTGGAGTTGTAATGTTGTACAAGCTCTGCTATTACACTGCTCATATGAGTACTGATTTCCACTAGTGAACTTGTAGCTGACTCTTCAGTCCAATTCACTTACATCACCACTTTCAAGCTGTGTGCTTCTGCTTCTGTTGAAATACATTTCGTGATACCTTATCACCTTATTTTCTGACTTTATGGAAATATGAGAACTGATTATGTGAATAGGTCTCAAAATATATATATATGAATCTGAGTTTTGTGTAACATTTTGTTCACCTTGGTTAAGCATTATGGCTTCAGCTGGCCTACTGTGTAATATTAACCTTTTTGCTTTCTTTGTAAATTACTGGTACAGCATACAGCTAATTCCATTATTGGTGAAGAAGATTAGATAGATGAGATTATTCTAACCTAAGTAGCCCACATTGGTTTAGGCAGGGGTAACATTGAAAAAGCTTTGCAATTTGTACTGTGTAAAGGTTTTTAGAAACGTGACCTGCCGGATGCATATTATCTCAGGCATTATCAGTGAAATTAGTATGCAAGATAATGAATATAATTGTGGCTGTTCTTCTCATGGTAATTAATAGCAATTCATGTCCAACAGTCTTGTTTTAGTTCTTGTATTGTCAGTGTCTTCTTACCACTAAACCGTTGCTTTTTTTTGCTGCATCGTTTTTGAAGAAAACTAGTTCTATCAATAAATTTATGATTACAACTAAATTGGTTTTATAAAAGACTTTAGTATGCGTGTCTATTATCAGTTAGCTTGACCTGCTATTTGTGTTCAGACTGAACAGGTTTGGATGTATGCAAGTGCACTTATTTCTGCGAGACTGTTTTATACTAATTTAGTATAAACAGTGCTGATTGTTTAGAAAATCCAGGGTAAAAGGTTAATCAGCAATTTGGCATTTTAAATAGCTTAGCCTGATATGATTTACTTGTCTTGAAGAACTTGGCAAGCCTTAAGTATATAGAGTGTTTCAAATCTATAAGTGTTCACCTTAGCTAAAGTTAAGCTTCTGATTCACCACTTTGTTTCTAATTTGTTTTATATTCTAACATAAATTATCTGTAATAAGCTATCCTAATTAAAGTTGGTAAATCTACAACACTGTTCCAATTACGTACTAATCAATTATACACTAATTTAATTCCACTTAGCTACAGTGCATCATTAATCAGGTTCAGACTTGGATAACAGATTTAGCACATTAACTGGTTTGGGACATTCAAATAACGAGGAAAAATAAAGATACTTGTAATGCTGAGAAGACCACATAAGACAGTATTCAAGGGTGTGCTATATTAATAGGTTTCATCCTTCATCTTAAAAGTATGAGTGACACTTCTTAATTCTTGGGTAAAATTAGAACTGTGATCAGACGCAATTGAAACGATATGCTCAAAACAGTGGTTCTTGTTCCATGTCCTAATGCATTGTTAAATTTAGGAATGTAAACAGATTCACTCTCTTAAAAACTGAACTAGCAATAGTAAGCGGCAGCTCACAAAAGTTAACTGTTCTTCACAGACAAGCCGGCATAGTTCATTGTTGTGGTCTTCCAACAGGTGGGTCCCACTACTGGGTTTCAGGCTGACCTAAGGTAGGTCACAGCAGCAGCGCTGCCATCATACAATTACATGGCCAAAAGTTAAGAAGTGCCCCCCCCCAAAAAATGCATGTTTGGGTTAAAGGTGAGCCCTGGGTTTGAAAAAAAAATGAATCACAACTGTCTCATTAAATGTGTGGAACCATGCTGGGGTAGCTAGTGAGCTGATAGTGGGGGTACAGAATCATAAAAATGGGTCATCTACTCACTATTAAATAATTATAAATTATGCCAACGTATTGGCAAACTGACTAAAAACGGTACTAAAAAACCCAAGAAAAAGTGATTTATGTGCATTGTATGTTCAGTATAACATTGTGCCACCAGATGGCGGCATGGAGTCCCGTTTTTCTCTACCCGTTTTCCCTGTTTAAATTTACAATATTTTAAATGGAAACACTTCTTTAATGTGTCTAGGTCGAGCCTAAAAGTATCCTGCTCAATCAATGGTTATCCATTAAAGCTTTCAGTGAGGCTTTTTTTGGGGGGGGGAAGTATATAGACAATACCTGCTTTGAGGAATTCAGATGAAACAGGAAGGAAATTGTATGTCAAAGTAAACAGTCTATTTGATTTTTGCTGCTACTCTTCCAACTCAAAGATTGTCAAACCATTTTTTGAAGTCTCTCCACATTTTTTTTGTATAGTTGCATCACTGGTGTGAGGGTATCAAAGCCCAACAGACGCTTGATGGCAAAGCAAATCCTAATAATACGTCCCAAGGCACAGCATAGCAGTGTTGTTCCCTTGTAAAAGGCAGTTTGCATGTGAAAGGGAAATGCGTAGTAGTAGATTTAGGAGCGTATTCTCAACAGTGTGACTGAATGAGGGAGCTACTGTACAGCTGACTCACAAATTGCATGTGTTTAACTTGTGTGATGGCAGCCTTGTGCACTGGGTAGACGGCCAGCTGAAATCACACGAATTAAACACACACTTTGGGAAGGTCTTGCTCTGGGAGACTGTCATGAGATCTTGCAGGAGCAAGGGAGAGAGAGCAAGGCCCACTTGACTCGCTGGCTTCGAAAGATTTGTGGGGACAATTCCGGGGCTGTTCTGTCTACACATGATTTCAGCTTTATGCGCAAACCCTGAGCCTAGTTGTGAGTCGTTTGGTATGTAACATCACTCAGATAATGACTAATTGTGTAATCTGAATTTGGTTCCATGCGTAGAATGCTGGGATGCATTTCTTATATGTGTTTGACACCTTTCTGTACATGAGTATGGATCCAAGCCTTTCAAATCCCCCATCACACATAATTAAGTTCCATCATCCACTGCTGCAAGATGTGGCAATGACCACCAGCTTAGTCAAATTCATGGATGATGCATCTGTCAACAGTTAGTCATGATCACAAAATTGAACCTCCGTGAATAGAAACAGCATATATAACATTTTCCCCATTTGGTTCAACATCTAATGGGGGAGATAGTAAGTAATGAGTTCTATATTTTCAGTTTGGTACCATCAAAAACCACTTTTTTGCTTCTGCATCTGTCCTTAAGGTATGTGGATTTCATTGCTTGAAATAAGTTCCACAGATATTCTTCCTAAGTATGGGGGAGTCAGTACTTGAAGGTAACAGGCCCTGACACTATTGATCTTGAGCCATTCCATACTGTGGAAAAACATATGTTATTAATAGCCATGCTATCTTTCTGGGCATCATAGCTAAAACCTTATTCCCTCAGGGCACAATGATGTCCTAACGTTTATTTTGACATCTCCAACTAAATGTTGCAGCCCTAGCAAAAGTTCCCACTTGGGATGATGTGACAAGCTGCCGTAAAGTTAAAGCTTGAGAACTTTTCCTACCATGCAGCAAGGAGGAGAAGTTGGAAGATGTGGACTTGAAAGGAGGCTAGGCATGCAGCACCACAAAGCTTACCTGGCCATATGTCTGAACCTGGCCGTTGGGTTGGATAGTGAGCCAAAATGCATGGCCCTTACAAAGCAATGGCGGCTCACAAAACTGCAGGGACGCTCTTCAAAGATGACACAAGGGTGCCTTTGTCTGTATTTTATTTCTTACAGTATTTATACTATGCCTTTCCACCTCCCAGGTGTTCAAGGAGACTTACTGAAGCACATAAAAAAACACCCAATCAGTTCAAATCCATAAAAATACAAAGGCAGTGAGGGTTTACTGCTTTTCTTAAAACAGTAAAAAAGAAAAAGAAAGAAAGGGGGGGGAAAGAAATTTTTATACCTGCCCTCCACATTTTAGCATTGTTTTAATTTTTCAGTGGTACCTTGGTTTACAAACACAATTGGTTCTGGAAGTCCATACTTAACCTGAAGCGTACTTAACCTGAAGCGAACTTTCCCATTGAAAGTAATGGAAAGTGGATTAATCCGTTCCAGATGGGTCCGCGGAGTACTTAAACTGAAGCGTACTTAACCTGAAGCGAACTTTCCCATTGAAGGTAATGGAAAGTGGATTAATCTGTTCCAGATGGGTCCGTGGAGTACTCAACCTGAAGCGTACTTAACCCGAGGTATGAGTGTAATTGGTTCCGGAAATCCCTACTTAACCTGAAGCAAACTTTCCCATTGAAAGTAATGGAAAGTGGATTAATCCATTCCAGATGGGTCCGCAGAGTACTTAAATTGAAAATACTCAAACCGAGGCGTACTTAAACCGAGGTATGACTGTATTGTTTATTGTGATATGTCCTGGACAGCATGATACCTTTGGATGATACGGTAAATATAAAATTCTCTGCTATATATATGTTTACTAACATTTTGCATTTGATTGAAATCTCACTTTGCTTCAATGAAATCAGGATACTCATTGCTGTTTCTAATGATCTCTCAGTTCTTTATGTTGGCATTTGCTGCTGCGAGAGCCATCATTTTTATAATAACCTTGAGGTGGGGCATTCATCTGCATCAAGCTTATTTTCTGCAGTATTTAAAGTCCCATAGTCAAGACCTCCCATTTACTGAACCTCATAAATTGTAGAAAGAAACAGATAAATAACTGAGAGGCAGTTTCTGTTCAGTAAGGTGACCTGTGTGCATCTTTGCAGTCATTATTCATTGTTGTGCCTCAATAGTGAAAAAAGAAGAGGAAATATTATCAAAAGTGCTATAAGAAAGTTGTGTTTTCTTCTTAAAAGCAAGCTGACACGTTTTGAGTGCAAAGTGTGTGTTTTTCTGAATAGTTTTTTATGTATCTTTTTCTAGTCTTTTAAGGGAGAAGCAGAGCTTGGCTTCCATGTTTTTGTGATGCACAACTGGAGAAAGTCTACTTTTCTTTCAAGAAAGGAACTTTTAAGTCTAAATATGTATTGACTTGGGAGTCGGGTCTGAACTCACCTCCCTGCTCTGTCTTTTGGTATCATGCTTTAAAAGTGTGTTGTCTTATGTTCAGAGTTGGTAGAGCGTTTAACGGTATTCAGGCTAGAAGAGACATTGGTTACTAGACTTTGGTGTCACAAAGGGAGCATTTGAACAAGCTGATAACCTGGACTGTGTGCATAATTTGTATAAAAGCTGCTCCATGATAACAATTCCCCCCCCCTCCAAAATGCCACCCAGTGCATTTGCCACTGCTGCTGTTGGGTTGTGATGGGGCGTCAGCCTCCCATTTTTGTGAGTACAAAGAAGGCTCAGTACTAAAAGCATGCTAGAAATGGTATTTAAAAGATTGATAATAATACGGTCCATCAACTTAAATGTTGTGGGTGGCACTTCCCCCCTTTTCCATTGCTCTAAACTTTGCCCTATGTTTCTGGCCAGGATGTATGGTGATTGAAATAAAAGAACTGGGGGAGGGAAGTAAACTGGGGTTTGGAAAGTTTCCTTCATTACCACTGTTCTCTGTCTAACTAATTTGATATAATATATTGTCAACCAATCCTATGCATGTTTTCTCAGAAATAAGTCCCTCTGTTCCAGGTAAGTGTGGGTAGGTTTGCAGCACCTGTGTGTATTACCTACTAAGCTTTTTTCGGGGGGGGGCTAATTTTGTGATAAGCATCTAACATCATCACCATTTTATATTGATTGCTTCCCCTGTTGCCAGAAATGATGACTGATGCATCATTCCTGTGATCTTACCAGAGCTATTTTCCCCCTGTCATGCTCTTTCAGATTTACTTGAAACAGTATTTCTGTAATTAATATGTGTAAGGGAAAACAAATTGCTTTTAAAAGAGAGTACACTGCAGTGATGAATTATTTCTTTGAGAGGAAAAAGTGCTTTATCTTTCTGGAGAGACTGGAAGAAATATAGCAGGTAAAACAACAGTCAATAAAATTGTTGATTGCTTCTCTGGGAAGAGGAGCAAGTGGCTTCAAGATTGGGAAACTTATACTGGGTGACTATGAGCCTGCTGGATTTGTCATATTTCCGCAGGGCCTGCAAGACAGAGCTGTTCCGCCTGGCCTTTGGGTTGGATTCAGTCTGACCCCTGTGTTTTCCTCCCTCATGGTTTTGATTTATGGACTACTTAAAATGAGGCTGAATTTTAAATTTTAATTTTTTATATTGTATTTTAACCTGTATTTTAATTGATTGGGGTTTTTTATGTCTTATTGTAATTTATTGGTGTTAGCCACCCTGAGCCCAGTTTTGACTGGGGAGGGCGGGGTATAAATAAAAATTTATTATTATTATTATTATTATTATTATTATTATTATTATTATTATATTCTTGAGTGTAATGATATAAAACTAAAATTAATAGTAATTGTCAGGGGATTGTTGCGGCTACTCTCGAGTAAAGACGCTCCAGTCTGCTTTGTCTTTAAGGGTTTTATTGTGCATACTATTTACAGTGCAGAGATAGCAGAAAACATGACCTCCTAGTCACTCGCAGAATTCGGCAATGGCGCCCTTCTGCTCCGGGGCCAGCATAATAGCTTGGGCACCCCGAAAGCCGCCCTCTCACCCTGCATTTGGGCACGCACCTCAATTCAGGCGCCGGAAGCGGCTGTGCTCCCTCCTGCACTTGTGGGCTGGGGCGGTGCAGGGGCTCTGATAATTAATTTAATTTGGCTATTTTTATTTTATTTTTTATTGGATTATGATTTGATGGATTTATTAATTGGATGTTTTATCGGAAAATTAATAAAATGTTTTTTTTTAATAAAAGAGAGAGAGACAGACAGACAGACAGACAGAGAACATTGTATTTTGAATTGCTACAGGTCTCATGGTTGATGTGTCTTGCACCAAACCATTGTGTGTGTATTATTGTTACCAATTAGACAGAAGTGTGGGTGGTGATATTAGTGAAGTCAAAGCTGGAGTATGTTTGCAGCTGAGCTTTAATGCAGCAGATTGGAGAGAACATGCTTACTATTCTTTGATGGAAGCGAGCAAGTTCAAATTTGTGTTTTTACGGTATATTGGATAGGGGACATCCTCTCCAAATGTTGGACGACTTCAGTTTGCATAAGGCCCAGCTAGGATGGTCAGTGGTCAGTAATGATGGGAGCAACATCCAGAAACTTCTGGTGGACTACAGATCTTCCCATCTCTGCTTTAGATGGTTCTCTGATATTTCAGTTTCACCATCCTGGACTACACCATCTGACAGATTCAAAACTTCCAAGGAATTTCCTTTTGTTTGCTGGAAAATCTCTTTATCATCACTGGGATTCAAGGCTACAAAAATAAAATAAGATTAAGTTATTCCTCTGTTGCATGGAAGATTTTTTTCAAGGTTTTTTGAATGGTGCAGATAACCTTGCTATATTTTTATGAAATTATGGTTTATATATATTTAAATAAATAAATAAATCTGCATATAGATCTACAGTGCAGCCACACTTGGAATACCATGGACAATTTTGGATACCCCATTTGAAAAAAGTTACCAAGCTTAGAAAGGGTAAGGAAACAGTCAGTGAAACTCACCAAGGGCTTGGAGCACCTTCGATATTGAATGAAATCTCACTCTTTAATATCAGATGTTACTTGGTGGTATGCCCGCTTCATTTTGTGCTTTGGACTTAAACATTTTTATAGATTGTTCTGTGAATAAAATAAGAACTTGAACACCATTTGCATTTTCTTTTATAATTGATAATGTACTCTTAACATGATTTTAATTAGAACATTTTACTGAAGGGAAAGCACATTTAATAGAGCTATATATGACAAGTTTTTCAAAACTTATTTTTAATATTTCACACAAAATTAAACTTGACTCATATGAAGACAGAAATTAATACCTTATGAGTTTTTCTTATAGCAGGACACAGTTCAGCATTTAGAGTTGTTTAGCTCTTGCAAATTAAGAAAAGACCAGGTTTAGCTTAGACATTGGAAACTGCATCATAATATTCCTAGAGTTAAACTCAAAACACATTGGAAACTTTAGCTGCATAATTCACCCAGCACTAGTACACAAACTCTAGTCACTTTGCTGACATGTTAATGAAATGGAGAAGCAGCTTGCATTTGTATGTTTGCATGTTTTGATTTGGCAGGCTTTAGAACAATTACTTCAGCTTCATAGTGAAGGATCTAAGTTAGTTTGGTTTAGCCACAATCCAAATTTAACTTGAAATTGTCTAAGATCAGCATGTGCCTAATTTCAGTCCCAAACATTAAAAGTGTTTGTAAACAAAATTAATATCAGGGTAAATTCTTCACTTGCTCTTGTTCCAAGCTTGTAAGCTTGTTAAGTTGTTGTTGTTGTTGTTGTTGTTGTTGTTGTTGTTGTTGTTGTTAAGTATTTCCTCTTATCTAAGTAGGATCTGATCCAAAACTACTTCAACCACGAAGAATTTACATCTTTAATTTGTTTTCATCTAGAATATGATTGAATGGTATTAATATCGGTTAAAGACAAAATGCGGCATACGCATTTATGCATTTATCTGATGCTTCCCAAAATCTGTCATTTTGGATCATCAGTTACTGGTGTTAATGGAGATGAAGGGGTGGGGGATAATCTTTTGTTTATATTTATCACAAACTAGTGACAAATTTGATATTCAATCTTTTTATGAAATAATTTTACTTAATCCTGCTTGGTTGTGTACTCTCTGGAGATGTGTGAGCACCTTGCTTCTTGTCCCAAAAGGGGTCAAGTCTTTTGCAAGTTTTCTTTTTGAATGCTTGCAAAGAGCTCTGAGGATGCTCACAAAATGTCCCATGCTGCTTCCTCCTCCCATGGTCTAATTACTTATATTGGGGCAGGAGCTAGAGGTCTGAAAAGTGGTGTACAATTCATCAATAGTAATCATAATAAAATAATACTAATTGATAATACCTTGTGTATGGAGTGTTAGGGGACGGGGAGCACTTATGGTGGGGGACACATTATGCTCCTCCTTTGGGGGACCACAGCTCTCAGCTGTGGCTCCTGGAAGCTGTCAGCATTCAACAGTTACCACACCCCAGGAACGGCTTTGACTGGCCAGCTAAACCAAGTGAGGGTCTCAAACCCTTGGAGAGCTAGGGACTTCCCCTGCATGTGAAGACAGGCTCTGGCGGATTGAGCAGACGAGACCAATAGTGGTTGTAATGGTCAAGAAGGCGGTATCTGCATGTGCTGTAGAGGGAAGTAAGGAGCAGATGGGGCTCATCAACCTAGGAAGGGAGCTCATCTAGGAGAAGGTAAACTCTGATCCTAAGCTTCTGCTGCTTTGTGGGATATATTCTAGAGAAGAAAAGGCTAAGGAATAAACCCCACACAAGTCTAGAGTGGAGTCCCTAAGATGCTTGGATGGCGTCTTGTATGCTTTCTTCTGGCAACTACTTCATCCAAGCTGGTGCCAAACATATTGTTCTGCTTTCCTTTGGACCATATCAGCAAATCCGGGGGGGGGGGGCAGGGAGGGGTGTTGTGTTGTCTGGGCGGCCCAGCACCTCCCAGGGAAGGTACACACTTTCCAGGGGAAATGGTCCATGGGATGTACAATCTGTATTGGCTTGCCCTTGCCCAATTTCTTCTTATGCCATTCCAGAAGGACCCTAAACCCTCAGTACTGGAAGTTGCAGTGGGGAAGGGAGAAGTGCAAGCAGTATTCTGCTCACATTTCCTGGATCCCTGCTAAAATGTTTAGAAGGCATCTCCAAAGACAAAATAGGAGCAGGGACAGCTGATGGTGATAGGAAGGGGAATCTGATCATTAAAAAAGGTAAAGGTACCCCTGACCATTAGGTCCAGTCGTGGACGACGCTGGGGTTGCACGCTCATTTCGCTCTATAGGCCAAGGGAGCCAACGTTTGTCCGCAGACAGTTTTTTCCGGGCCATGTGGCCAGCATGACTAAGCCACTTCTGGCAAACCAGAGCAGCGCCGTAAATGCCGTTTACCTTCCTGCCAGGAGCGGTACCTATTTATCTACTTGCACTTGACGTGCTCTTGAACTCCTAGGTGGGCAGGAGCTGCGACCGAGCAACAGAAGCTCACCCCATCGTGGGGATTCGAACTGCCGACCTTCCGATCAGCAAGCCCTAGGCTCTGTGGTTTAGACCACAGTGCCACCTGTGTCCCTTGGAATCTTATCATACATAATATTAAAATAAGAAACAATGTAAGGGAACCTGTCCTTGATATGAAAAGAGCTCAAACTTGGCTCCTGTTAATTCTGTTCTTTGAGTCTAATACTAAGTGTTTTTGTTACTGAAACACATTTCCACAGTGATTGGACTAAGTAAGTAGATGAAACTGCAGTGTCAGTCAGCACCTACTCTTCCAGGGAGGAAATGGGAAATTAAATTTCACCTGATGCATTACATAATTTGGATTATGGTTATTAATTCTACATTTTCTGGGTGTTTATTCCCCTCCCCCCTGCAGTTCAGCTTCCCTTGCCATACAGCTCTCTGGTAGCAGACCTGAAATAACAAACACTTTAACTGAAAGGCAAATTGCATTTCTAGCTTAAAAGTTGAATGATGTTTTAAATTTTTCACTCTGCGTTGAATCAAATGTGCTCAATTGTACTGGATTGCAAGAGTCCCCAATGTCGTTATATAGCACCCAACACTTTCATCTGAAGTGACAGGACTTGGAGAGACAGATTTAGAATTCTAAATTTTGTAGCAGCAGTGGATTTGTTAGCTGATGCAGATGTTACTGTATTTGCAAATGCAGGAGGGGTTGTCAGCTTCACAAGCATAGACAAATGCATTGTGAACCTTCAAGTCTTGCCTTGCTGGCTCCCCCATGATGAAATCCAAATTGGGCTCTGATTCACAGTTGGGCCAATTGGAGCAGGATGTGTTCAAAGCAGCAAATTTAGTTATGTACAAAGATTAAACTGTAATACAAACTCTCAAAAGACAATTAAGACTTTGAGGCATTTGTGTAATAGGTCCACATCCCTCAGGAGGCTGTGTTGTCTGCAAGGATACTGAACTTGCAGTCTTCAAAAGCAGCCCTGTGTAAAGTGATGTGAGCTTGTAACCATCTGAGAACATGGAACCACCTGAATGAATTATTCAGGTTTTGAAACAAGGTTCTTTAAAAGCTGGTTTGGACTGCATAAATGTTAAGGTGGTATTGCATTGTAAAATATTTTAGGTTAGGAGTGACTGGGGGGGGTCTATTAACCTGATTTGCCTGGCCCCAAGCCCTTTTCAAAAGCCCTCTCCATCCCCTTGGCCAAATTTACTAAAACCCCAGCTGCCACTGAGAACACCCTGAAAACAGGAAGGCCCGCTCCACCTTGCTCCAATGTTTCCTGGTGAAACACCAGAACAGATCAGAGAGTATTTTCTTGTTTCTGGAGTGCTTTGATACGCTGTCAAGGCTGGCAGGTATTTTGGTGCTGCCAGATCAGTAGCCATCACGTCTCTCAGTGGTGTTCCTTTCCAACAGGCAACAGACACACGGAGAAGAGAGGAAAAGGAGGAGCGAGGTCAAGACTTGGTGCTGCTACATAGTTTGGCTTTTTCTCCATGGTTTTCCCTTGTCTCTCTCTCTGTCATGTGGAGAGTGGATGATTTTCCTCCCCATCGCCCCTTCCTAGAGCAGAGAGAGCTTGATGGAGAGGAAAATTCTGTTAAGTGTGGATAGTATTTGTGTGTTGGGTGCAAAAGAGGATGTGTGGTGTGTGTGTGTGTGTGGCAACACCTACTTTTGCAACATACTCTCTGGATTGGCCACACTTGCCACAGATAGCCCCTGGGAGAGGTTTGGTCAACAGCAAATACAGCCCTCCAGCTAAAAAAGGTTAGCCACCCCTGTTTTCTACATGCATAGCAAGTACAGTTGGCTTAAGCCTTTCAATGTGTTTTGTGGCCATGCTGATTCAAAACTTCTCCTGCCTTTCCTTTCTATACATCCCAATATCAGAAGGCCAATAACAGGACATTTGGAGTGAGGGTAAAACAGATGAAGAGTGAAATATTAAGTACCCCCAACAGATGTGCCCGTTTTCCACTCAGAATTGCAAGCCTTTTGTGGGAATTTTTCATTATAAAAAAAAAAAACCACAAACACAAAAAGTTGGGGGGAAGTTACACTGAACAGCTCAATCTTTATCCTTCTTTGGGGCCAGGTATTTGCTGAAATGTTATTGAGAAAGAGGAACACTGGAGTAAAGTAAGATCACATTTATTTGAACATACCTAGTTTACGCATTGATTTTATCATCTTTTGCTCTACATCAGCCACCCCCAACCTTTGGCCCTCCAGATGTTTTGGCATCTGCGTACCCGTGGGGGCAGCTGCGCCCCCAGAAGCTAAAAAGGAAGGGGGAAAAGGTATAAATTACAGCTCGCGCTGTGAGCTGTGGCATTGAACTGTTTTTTTTTCAGTGCAAAAAGTGGCCAGCGGGGAAAAGTGGTTGCGGAGAACCGTGTGACCGCTGCCTCCTCTCGGGGGGGGGGGGCGTGGACATCATAGCCAGCCAACCTGAGCTGCTTTGGCGGGGAGGGGGGTGTGTGTGTGCGCACTTCGCCACGGTCGCCTCTGTCACAGGATCGGGCTCCGGAGCGACCTCTCCACGCTGAGGAGGAAGAGGCTGCAGCGGCTCCTCTCACCCTCTTCGCCCTTGTACTTGCGGGCAAGTTCGGCGGCAATCGGTGGTCGCAACTTGGCGTTCGCAGCAGGAGCAGAGCGGAGTGAGTCTGAGGAGCAGCGGCAAGGGCGGGAGAGAAAGCGCTTGAGTTGTGTTGTGTGCGAGGGAGAGCGTGTGTTTCCTCCTCCCTGCCACCTCCACCAGGCTCCTCTCCGCCACTCTCTTGGTCTCTCTCTCGGGGTGACCACCGCCTCCCCTCCGGGGGGCGTGGACGTTGACCACGCCTCCTGGGGGATCCCTGCCATGTCATCACAAGCCAATCGGGTGGCTGGGGGGCGTGGCTGGGCCCCGTGGCTTCCCTGCCTCCCCCTAGTTTTGATCCTGGGTACGCCCATGTGTTTTGGACTACAATTCCCATCATTCCTGACCACTGGGCCTATTAGCTAGGAATCATGGGGGTTGTAGCCGAAAACATCTGGAGGGCCCGAGGTTGGGGGTGCCTGCTCTAAATGATAGGACTATTCATGTTAGGGACATTTGGCTTGGCGTAAGACACTTGCAACCCAGTTAGCCATTCACAGAGAAAAGAAGAAAGGCAAAGAAGAATGGCTGTTAATAGGTAAACATCTATAGGGAAGTCTCTTCCCTATAACTGTTGCCTCCCTAAGCCTGCAATCCCATACATACTTGCCTGCAAATAAGCCCTATGGAACTTCTGAGAGGACTTGTATAGGATTGCACTCAGGTTCTTTATTTCCTAGGAATGAAAGAAAACCCTTTTACTAAAAGAGAAAATTACCATGGTTTGCAACTAACTGCATTAAGAAGGTGATTGCATTTAGGACTCTGCATATACTACTAGTTAAAACAGCTGATTATCCTTTTCTGTTGAACACTTCTGAAAACTGCAACTCCTCTTGGAAGTATTTATTACTGCAAACTAGCATTACCTCAAATAAATACTATATTTTCCAAAACCACCTCATCCAAACAAATAGCAACTAAATCAGAAGTCAGTAATTCCAAACAGGTTGCATGTTATGAAGACCAAATGTTAATATATGAAAGAGACAATTTGCCTGTGCATTTTCGAAGGTTCATAGCTTTGAAATACTTACCACAAACATTAGAGGTTGAAAAAATGCACTTAAATGTCAGTTTGATGGACGCCAAAAGAACATTTTCCACATATGGTTGCATTTAAACATTATTGGAACAAGATGGAAAAAGTAACATCGATACAAAAGTAAGGTTAAAACATTAGCTCTTAAGGATTGTGATTTAAAGACTTTTTCTTTTCAGTAAAGTCAGCCACCTTTAACCATGTGTTTTGTGAAAAGCCCTAAAATGAAAAAAGCTGCATTTTATTTGCTATTACCTGAAAGTCTCTCCCTGCTTTGCTCTTCATCTTTGAGAATTCCCATGTATGAAGCCCTGAAATGCTGTTGAACACTGAATAAAATTTATTTTTGAGATTATGACATGTTAAAAATAATAAACGTTGCAAATAGAAGCATGCACATAAATTTGTCAGTGCTACGTGACATCTTAGATAATAAAAACAATCGTCTTTAAATTCCTTATTTTTCTCATTCACAAAAGAAGTAAAAACAGCTATTTTGGCCCACAAGAAAAAAATCCAAAAATTGTGTTAGGGCAATACAACGCGGGTGGCATTGTGGTCTAAACCACTGAGCCTCTCGGCTTGCCAATCAGGAGGTCAGCGGTTTGAATCCCCGTGACGGGGTGAGCTCCCATTGCTCTGTCCCAGCTCCTGCCAACCTAGCAGTTTGAAAGCACCCCAAAAAGTGCAAGTAGATAATCAGGTCCTGCTCCGGTGGAAAGGTAAACGGCATTTCCATGTGCTGCTCTGGTTTTGGTGTTCCATTGTGCCAGAAGTGGCTTAGTAATGCTGGCCGCATGACCCGGAAAAACTGTCTGCGGACAAACGCTGGCTCCCTTGGCCTTTAAAACAAGATGAGCGCTGCAACCCCAGAGTCGTTCACAACTGGACTTAACTGTCAGGGGTCCTTTACCCTTTATAAATACCTTTATTAGGCTAACCTGTTACGCACTGATTCCTTAGCAAGTGAAAAACAGGAATCAAAAGGAACTAGGCAGGCTTTTTGTTAGCAATGGTGGAGATTAATTTTAGGAGTTGTGCCAGACAAAAAGTCAATAGAATGCAGTTGGAAGGAATGTTCCCCAAGAAAATGAAGTTTTCAAGTGGTATAGAATCCTTGTCCTCCAGATTAGAATCTTACTGTTGAACAAGTAAATAGCAGTGTTCTCCAAGTCATAACATATTCCCATAATACAGATTTTGGAATTTTTCTTAAGGGCAATCATTGCTACCTTTATTTTCTGTTTGATTTAGAATACAGTGGTACCTCTGGTTGCAAACTTAATTCGTTCCAGAGGTCCGTTCTTAACCTGAAACCGTTCTTAACCTGAGGTACCACTTTAACTAATGGTGCCTCCCACTGCTACCGCCGTGCAATTTCTGTTCTCATGCTGGGGCAAAGTTCTTAACCCGAGGTACTACTTCTGGGTTAGTGGAGTCTGTAACCAGAAGTGTTTGTAACCCGAGGTACCACTGTACCTTATTTAGCCGTTCAACAAGGGGATCCTAAATAGGACAATAAGGGTTTCACATCACTAGAAGATGCAGGAGGATTTCTGCTTTATTTGTGGAATAGTACTGAAGAGTCCCATCCTGTCTCCAATGCTGTTTAACATTTACATGTAGCAATTGGGTAAGATCACCCAGAGATTTTAACTTTGATGCCATCAGTTTACATTTGACACTCGGCTACTTTTCCTTGGTCTATTTTTAGGGTGTAGAAGAAATTCTGAACTTGTTTTTGGAGGCAGTTTTGGATTGGTTGGGGTGAACAGCTTGCAGCTTAAGACAAAATGGACTTACAGTTGGTTGGAGAAAGCTGATGACATGGGCACCTTAAATAGAGCCCAGAAACAAATGGATAAATCAGCAAAGTTAGGTAAAGGTTCAGAGTAGTGTGTTCTGATCTCCCGAGCCCAGCCAGAACTTTGGCAGCTTTATCCTGGGCCATCTGAAGTTTCTGAATTATCTTTATGGGTAGATTTAGAGCAATTTGCATTAATTCAATTTGGCGGTGATTAGAGCCTAAATGGCTGGTCTGGTCTGATTTGTTTAGGTTAGGTATGGCTGATTTACCAGGAGAATATGGTTAAATACACTCCTGGCGGTCACCAAAACATCCAGGAGACATTCTGAATCTTGTAGTGCTCCTCAGTATGCAAACATACTGCTTTTAGAGAGAGAGAAACTTTCAAAGTCCTCTGTTATATCTGGAACCACTGCCTGCCAAAGAACACTATACTTCTTTGGAGACTATCTTCCAAGTCCTATTTCCATCTGAAGTGCTGCAAACATGCATGAGACACAGGACTTTCTCAGATAAAACATCTGGATTGTGCAACAGCCGCCTTAGGGAGATACATCTGATACATCACTGCCTGCTTTTTATTGGGCTATGAGGACTGTGTTCTTCCTGTTTTAATATCTCTTTTATGCTATGTTAATCTACTGCTATTTTAATTATTTACTGTTTGCTTCGTTTGTAATTTTGTTTCATTTCTGAATTATGAGCCGCTTTCAGTGCAGTTGCAGTAGAAAGGTGGGGGGGAAATGGTAGATATTATTGTAATAACACAGAACTGGGAAATAGCTATATGTCTGCTTGTAGTTTCTAAAGACCCTTGAGAGCTCAGAAAATTATTTTTCTTTGGGAATTCAGTGTGTATCACAATGGAAGCTCTGATCAGTACTGTATTTCTATTACCAAAAGCTGCCACCCAATAAGCTTCTCAATCTTTTCATCAGCCAGATAAATTGAATTCGTTGTACTATAAAAACATTCTGAGAAATCAATTATTGCATATGTGTTCTCTTCTAGTACAGCTCTAATCAACAGAAACATTTATCTCCTCCCCCCCCCCCCCGTGCAGCCTGTGATCATTATGACTGTTCTGATATATCCATAACTGTGAATGTAGCTTAGTCGCAATATGCACCATGGAAAAGCCACACAGTGGCCCAGTGTCATGCGTATGCACCCCTCCTCCCTCCACCACAGTCATCAGGAGGATATGAAAAGTGTCTGCTTCAGCTTTAGATTAACTGCAGTTTAACATTGCACCTAAATCCTAGTATTTACTTACTTCACTTAAGAATTGCTTGCTGTGATTTTCAATATAATAAATCCCAAGTTGTGGCTAACCTTAACTACAGGTGGTGGAAATATGCCAACATAATAAACTAAGATCTGAAAGTTGGTTTGTTCCTCCAGTTCCCCCTGCCTTTCCCATGTGCCCCTGAACCATAGGTTTAGGGGACTATCCAGAACAGCATGGCGCGTGGGTTTGCCATAGGGGCTGCCTCCACCTGATTAAACACCATTCTTTAAGAAGATTGGGAGCATTGGTTTCACCCATAATTCTTAATGTTGTACTGAAAGGTAAAATAGCTATTAAATGAGAAAGTTTGGCATCATAAATAGATATTCGGGTGGGATACCTTTTCCTTCCATCCTCGTGTCCTTATTAATTTGGCCCCATGGTGTCTGCTCTGACTCCAGCCACATCTGCTTGGGTGACATATGCAATAAATTTGTGCACGAGTTAAATGGGTCGAGCAGAAGATGCAATTCCAGTAAAGCTGTGGGACTTAATATAAAAAGAACTTAAAAGGTGCATAATCAGCTGGAGTAGGGCTTAATATAGCGGCATATGAGAAATTAGTTGTTTGGGTATATGCTCAGATTCAAGCTGGATAAAGATAAGATAATTCAAATAAATATCTCATTTATACTGGAAAAGAAAAAGAAAAGAAATAACTTTCCTCATGCTTGTGTGTGCGCCAGAACACACAAGCATGTGTATATATTTGTTTGAGAATATGGGTTTAACTCCAGTGGTTCAGCCAGAAAAATTGCTGAAAGAAAAACATGGCTGTAAGAAACAATACATATATGTTGTTTGATAGAGGCCTGTGCACACAGCGTATGCTGTTTCTCTTTTAAGCAAGGATTCTCAAACAGTGCCAGAACTGGTGAAGTGTGTGCTTGTGTGTTTATTAAGTGCCCCCTTGTAAGAAAAAAACAACAGCTAGTATACTTGAATTTCATTTAGCTTGAAATAGTTTTGTAGTGTGACGTTCTGAAGTGTGGAAAATAAAGAAAAGTAACTTCCTTTTTTCCCTCTTCTCTTCCTGTGATTTCTTACAGATTTGAAGAACTTGTGAAAAAGTTCAAAGTAGAGTACCATGCTGGTGGATCGACTCAGAATTCCGTTAAAGTGGCCCAGGTTTGTAATCCCTCAGATTAAATTAAATTTGAAGGAGGTAGCTGTTTTACAAACTTTTCCTCATAATCTTGTTTATCTTAGATCATAGGAACATAACTCTAGCACTGTTGTTGATGGGCTGTGTAGTTGCCAACAATAGTGTACAGTATAAGATAACTGGTCACCTAAAATTTAGACTCATTTTTTCCACCTTCCTTTTACACACACTGTTTATTATTTGTTTTAGATTTCTGGCTAAACAAAACAGGACTCTTATCTTGTCCTTCAGCAAGCAGTGAGGAAGAGTGGGGAGTGTTGGGATCTAACAAAATACAAAGTGTTTTTCTTCCCTCTCCTTGTGAGTCCTCTGGGCAGCTGCTGCCATCACCCTGGCCTCTGAGCTGCCTCTCTCTGCCCCAAAGAGAGGTGCCTCCTCACTCTGCCCCACAGGGGCCTGGGAAGCATTCACCTGGGGAGCTCGTAGCCAGGGCTGCTGCAACAAACCGCTGTGCAAGCCTTTGGGACGCAGAGATGCAAGAGGGCCTCAGAAGAGGGAGGGAAGGAAAGAGGGACAGAGGCTACCGTTGCGCGCGGCACCCAGACCATAATTCAAGGCACCCCAGGTGTGCCACCACAGACTGGTTGAAAACCACAGCCCTAGCGTATTATTAGGATTTTTTTTTTTTGTATGAAAGAAAAATGCATAAATACCATAGAACAATTTTTGGAAGAGATTGTTCATTTAAAGGAAGCTTTTTATAAAGCCACACAAAACTGCAACTTAGTTGCACTGAAGCAAGTAAGATGATCAGAGTATTTTCAAAGAGGGGGGGAATTATTTGAATTCTGCTGTATCTAAAAGTAGTAGCTACTCTAGTTTTCCAATTCTCTCTGATATAGTACGGGTAAGCTAACTAAAGGCAACCACTTGTGCCGGCTTTGTTTCTGCAGGTAAAACTGATCTTTAAAGGTGTGCGAGCTTCATTGTCAGTTACGTCTTTGTGTGTAAAAACACTGAAAACCAGTATAATTCATCCTTATGATGTATTAACATTTGGATGATAAAGTAATATTATCCAGGCTAAACTATACTGAAAGCTTTTTTTTTTTAGTAGTGATTTACTAATTAGTACAACAATTCACTTTTATTAGAAATTCTTGAGAATCCACTGGAGGACAATCACAGAAATGAAAAAATAATAATGCTGATAGCAATGGCTTCTGTGGTGTTAAGATAATAGCACAGATGAATGTCTGATTTTGAAACGTTATCACCTACTACGTTCTAAATTAAATGCCATCCAATTCTCGGCATAATGTAGATCATGCCTCATTTACCAGCATATTATTTGCAGTTAAACTTAAATCTAAGAGGTCATTTTTATATACTTAGCCTACTGTTTTGTATATACCATCCCATCCCATTTCCCTGCTGTGCTATCATGGCAGTACATGGCACTTGGCTTCAAAAATGTGACACAGGTTTGCTATGCCAGAATGTTGCTTCTCCTTTCGGCTGCAGTTCTGTGTCCAAGCAGATTGTGTATGGAAATTCCAAGGAGCAAACTTCACTGAATTTAGCGAGCCTTTCTTCCAAGAAAAGATGCGTAGAGTTACGTGTCCCATTGATGTTGCTGGTATTTAAGCTGTATGTACGATTGCAGCCTTAGGGCTGTGTTCAGTGGTACTTTCCTTTGCTCTCCCCTGCCTTGAGCACACCCCTAGACTCTGCTCCAAAGAGTCCCCCCCCCATCCTAGAACACATTTTGAGTGCACCCAGACTGCAGGGGCGAGGAGAGGAATGGAAAGGCCCATTGTGCAAGCTGAAGTCTGCTCCCCACATGCAACTGAAGCGTTGGATACAATCCCTTTTGTTTTTCTTTTCTTTTCTGCAACACCAGTGGCTTTTATACAGCCAATGTTTGCTGGAAGCAAAGATACTTATTGGAAACGTAAGCATAACTTAATAAAAACAATAGCTCCTGTTATAAACTCTGAATAGAATTCCTCAAAAGCATCGTAAGTCTTGTATTATACCGTAAGTCTTGTATTACCGTAAGTCTTTTATTACCGTAAGTCTTGTATTATAATAGATCCCTGCCCCTAGTTGAAGTAATCATCTGTACTAGGTTTCCACTTAGAGTGTGATATCTCTCTAAGTGGGGACTTCTGGCATAGATGATCTTTATAGATGATAGATGTGTTATCTCAGTATTGTGCCTGTTTATAAACAAGGTAGCATATTAATAGGATGCATACACAGTTGTCATAGGGATTATTAATTAGTCCATCTTAAATTGACAATGTGTGCCGACTCTTCTGCTCAGTGAACACATGTTTGTGTGTGTGTGAGGAGAGGCTAAGGTTAGAATTTTATTTTATTTTATTTTATTTTATTTTATTTGCCTTACCCCTCCATAATATTTTTTTCTTGCAGGCATTTTGCGGCAAATTTTTGTAGCACTCTTAATCTCTGTGTTTTCTCAATTTGAAATGGACATGGAACAATGCCATGTCGTTAACTGCAGCTGAGAGCAACAAAGAATTAATACACATGATGTAATTTTATTTTATAAATTGTCATTGATGAATAAGTATTGGCAAAAAATTCCTTTGTGTATTAGGTTAGCATAGCTAGGCAACATTGTAATTATTTTCCCTTGGAATCATAGAATGATTTATGCACTTCAATCATGGCATGTCCTCACCATGTCCCATTGCTGCACAGGCCTCATTGGTTGTGCCTCTGGGAAGTAAAGTAATCAAAGCATTTTACAACTCTCATTTCCTATGAATGGCTGAACAAAATATAAATAGTAAAATACAGTGGTGTTGTGAGCCAGTGTTATATATTAAATTACTTTTTGAAATATGTAGGTAATGCTGCCTTGTATTTCTAATAGGGCAACATGAAACATGCTTTGCTGTCATGTGTACTGTGTCCATTTTCACAATTGTAGCACAAGTGGTTGCTTTTGTAAATTCATGGTTTTTCCCACATCATGATTTTTGCATATCACACACACTAACATCATGATTCACGATATATTGCCAGGTCAAAAATTACCAAACTGATATCACGATATAGACTTCAAACCGGTTTTCGACACTATATCAATATATTGCCCAACGCTACTAAAAATACCTTATGCTTCTATGTTGATGTACCCTGGAGTAATGCTATGTAATGAAATGAGATTTACTTCTGAGTAGACATGTATATGATTGTGTTGTTAACTATTGTCTGAAAACCACTATATAATTTTGATGAGATGCAGTTTTTTTGCTGCTTAATATGTTTTGAGACATGCATTTCTTCCCTTCAGAGTTCTGTATAATGCTGAGGTCTGTAAGGTTAAAACAAAGCATAAATTAATTTTTGCCACCACGTCTCAGTCTGACTTGGAGGTTAAATTCTGTGAAACTACCATTGGAAAATGAATAGAATTTTCATTTTACTCATTCAAAATAATAACTTGTTTTATGAGCTAGTGTTAACAACCTATTGAGGTATTATCTTAGAAGGTTACTCAAGAGTGATTTAAATTTTATTAGCCAATAGACATAGTGAAGCTTTCATCAGGCTTCTTAATACTCACAGTTTTTTATAAAACAATTGTGATTTCAGACCAGTATTTATTAATCCAAATACCGGTATACTCCAGTTACAAAGATTTGTGTTCAGGATTTCTGAAGTTGCCACATTAAGAGTAGGAAAATGGTTTAGAGAGTTGTGATAACATCTTGTAAACTAAATTCTGTGGAAGAAGTTTCCAATTGTACTTCTACTCAATGCCTTGCAAATTCATTTGATTGCTTTGTTGTTGTTGTTTAGTCGTGTCCGACTCTTCGTGACCCCATGGACCATAGCACGCCAGGCACTCCATAGCATTGCTTTAATTCAAGTTTATCATTTTATAATTAATCCCCCCTTCCAAACAATTGTGAAAAGTAATTGGTTACTCCAATTGGAACATAGTTTTTCAATTAAATAAAAGCTTAATAAACCAAAAATTTCATGGAACCAACACTCTCTTGCAGCTTTTGGAACTATAACTTTGAAAAAGAATGTGTTAAAATAATTGATTACAGTACGATTGCATCTTATGTCCATTTAATTTGCATGATTTCAACCATTCCTGGTACTGACTGGTTGAAATTCTGCAAGTTAAAAGCAAATAAGGCAGAAAACTTAAAAGCTATTTTTACACTGGATTTTCCCAGTGCGAAAAGAGATTTTAAGCTCTCTTCCTTGCTTTACCAGACATGGGGGCTCCAAAGTCTAGGAACACTCATGCAGGGATGGTTCCAAGGAGGTGGCTTGAATAGACACATTTTTGCATATCCACAGAACCTTTGGAGCTGAACCCCCGTGTAAGATGCAGTCGTACTATACTGCTTTTCTTTGTACAGAAATAATAAGCAAGATCACTTATTTGGAGGTTGGGTTTCTAGCACTTCCTAGGAATGGCTGGTTTTTAGTGAGCTGCACAGTGTTTCACCATAAGGTTATAAATGTTACCCTCATTCGATTAGTAAATTCAGTGCTTTTTTCTGGGGGGACGCAGGGGTATGCATACCCCTAAACATTTTGTGAATCTAAGTTTGGCCTCATTGAGGGGCAGTATCTCAATATGAGTAGGAAAATGAGAGTACCCCTAAACATTTTTTAAGAAAAAAAGCACTGAGTAAATTTATAAATATTCAGAATCTGAGAGCTAAACATGTTACAGAGCTTAAAGGCGTAAAAATAGAAGGCAAAAAATAGAAATGCAGGCTTACCCAGATGCACTCAGAAGGTTGATCCTTGTTAGAGATCAGACCAGGTAACTCCTGGATCCTAGTTCCTGTGAGGACTTAAAAAACTGATGGGTAATATATTGAATTGAATTGAATTGCTACCTTAATTATCCACTTGTTAAGACTCTTGCTGTTTAAAATATGCTGTGTTTCACTGAAGAGCCAGCTTTCTGCCAATAACCTTCATTCGGAATGAAGATTTGATTCTGGATCTTCCTGGTCCTGGACTATGACTCCCATCAGCCCCAGCCAGCGTGGTCAGTGGTCAGGGAATTATAGCTCAACAATTCAGGAGGGCACCAGGTTGTCTACCTCTGCACCAGGCAGTAGGGCTGGGTGATACCTCAATATATTGTCCAGAACGGGTTATTACCAGCTAAACATTGCAATCTACTACAGTGTCTGAAATAAGGATGGAACCATACAGAGGTGAACAGGACAATGTCCTAGCAACTGCTAATACTTAGGGGACTAAAACAGATAAATGACAATATTATCAATCATCACACCCTCAGTTTCATCAGCGGGCAAGCCAAAATGCTAAACAGTGTGATATATGAATAAATAAGGAACTACCCAGAGGCAAACAGGACAATCTCCTGCTACTGCTTAAGGGTCTAAAAATGATAAATGATGATACTACCAATCACCTCATGGTCACTTTCAGCAGCAGGCAAGCCAAAATGCATCCAAATGAGACTTTTGGTTTGGGGCTTGGCTACCAAATGGTGGTATTCAGGACAATCCAAAGTATGGTGATGAGTCATAGTGAATACAAATAATCTGGGACTGCCAGCAGGCCTGCTACGCACAGAAGCAGCAGCAGCAGCCTGGCAGTGGCAGAATCAACAATCGGAGGGCAGAAGCAACGCCAGGCTGGCTGCAGGGGCACAATAATCAGCAGCCTGTGAAGTCTTGCCACAGCAGTGGGCAGGGGTGGTAGAAGCTGCGGCAGCCAGCAAGGTCTTGTTGTGGTGGCAACAGTCATGGCGGTGGCAGTAGTGGCAGCCTGCGAGGCCATGCAGTGGCAGCAGGAGACTGTGGCAGAAGCAGAGGTGGCCTACAAGCCTTGCTGAGGCAGGCTCCCACAGCTTCTGCCACCGCCCCCCGCTACCGCCAGGAGGACTTGCAAGCCCCACTGCTTGTGTCCCCACAAGGCCTTGCAGGCTGCCGCTGCTATTGCTGCCATCTCCCATTGCCGCTGTAAGGCCTTGCAGGATGCTGCTACTGCTGTCGCCTCCTGTCACTCCCAAGTTTCCTCTGGAAGTTTTGTGCTGCATTATGGAATAGTGGGTGGTGTGCCAGGGGGATTAGTGAGGATTGGGTTGGGTTGGGGGCAGTTTGCCTGCTTCTTCCTTCCATGCTTTCAGCATGGTCTGTGTGAACCTGTTTAGTGTTGTGGGGTTTTTCCTTAGTTTGCTTGGGAGGAATGTGTATGCTGTGGTGGGGGTATTTTCAATTATGTCTCTATGCAGGTGTACCCACAGTTTTGTTTCGTCTTCTAGAATGTATGGGATTATGTGGTGCACTTGGTTGGCAATGTAGTAGTATAGTTCTATGTTAGGGATTCCCCACCCTCCTTCTGAGGAGGCGCTATGGCATTTTTGAAATATTTGATTCTGTGGGCAGTCAGTTGACTATATACAAACAGTCAGTTGGCTGAGTTATCAACACTATGATACCTTAAGCCAGGCATCCCCAAACTGCGGCCCTCCCGATGTTTTGGCCTACAACTCCCATGATCCCTGGCTAACAGGACCAGTGGTCGGGGAAGATGGGAATTGTAGTCCAAAACATCTGGAGGGCCGAAGTTTGGGGATGCCTGCCTTAAGCCATTAGTTGACAGAATAAAATACCAAGCTGTCTCATTGGCGGAAATGTTTTAGGTATGTTGGGATGCAACTGCTGGGGAATTTTTCCTTAACTGTGGTTTACTTCTGGTTTGTAATACATACCTCCTCTTGTATACCATTAATTCTTAATGTATAACTCACTTTAAGATTGTGTTCTATTTGCTTCCCCAAATAAACTGATAATTTGCCATCTTCAAAGCTCTACTGTTCTGAAAGCCGAATAACTTTTAAAGGTCACATAATCTTTGTGACTTAAAATGGCTTTAAACATTTTAGGGATTAATAGCTTCCATATGGATACTTGCATTAAATATGCAGTGTAAAAAAGGGGGGTGTCTTTTTTAAATGTAGCTATTTTAGAAATAGATTAAGGTATTTCTACCAAAGTATTTATGTTTCTACAAAGGTTTTAGTACTGCTATCATTCATTAAGGCCCCAGACATTATTACAACGGATAATAGATTAAAAAGGAAACTAGATACCTTTCTTGGATCAAGGATTGCTACTTTTGGCTTTCAGTGAAGGGAAACATTTAAAAACTGAAGTTATCATATTGCAAGTCGTATTTAATTGCAACAGTGACTAGAACCAGATTGTTTTCCTACATGTGTCACAGTTTTCTAAAAAGAATCCTGCTTCAGAACAGGAATTTTAACAAATATGTTTTAGAAGGCCAAATATTTTCTTTGTCTTGGATACAAGAAAAACCGTAGGTCTCTTGCCATGGTGCTGGCTCAGTAGATCAATCATAACACAGAACGATTGCTGTTAAGGGATGAAATTTTATTGATGTACCGATGTCAGTGTCTTGGAATGCTGAAGTGGGTCACTTGATATGCTCCTACCTCTGAGATTTGCAGTAAGGAAATAGTAAGAAGTGACAATCAAATTTAGGTGTCTTGACAACATGCTTGTCTCAAAGTAAAATGGATCCGATCTTAACATACTCTTTTTCTCCACATGGAATAATTCCCATAAACCTATGCAATGCATGTGGAAAACATGGAACTTTTAAATTCACGTGGACTTCCATCCCCAAACCTATGAAAGCAAGACACAGGAAGAATCTGCTATCCTGCTCAGATATTTTCTGGGGAAATCCACATGATTTTTGATTACATTATAATGTCTTCCATGTGCATTCCCTCCAAAGGAATACTTTTAAAAGCACTCTTTTGGAGGAAAAGGTTACATCAGAAGAGCCCCAAAGTAATCAACTTGGGTTATTAAACAAAACCACAGAGCATTTCTGAACATTGGTGTTATGTTGGCTTCATTCCAGTCCTTTAATAAAAGCCAATTATAGTGACGTTGCATTTGACGTTAGAAGATCAGCCATCACATTTGAAATATTTAATATGCCATCCACACCTGGTGGCTTGTTAATTTTTAATTTGCCAATGAGCCCTACAACTTCATCTCTTGTCATCTCCATTTAACGTAGCTTTTTAGATGCTCTGTCTGATGAGGACCTGTCCAACATATTGTGCAGTGATATAAAAGTATTTATTTAGCTCTTATTCTGCTGTCTCTCCTCCTTTTTACTCCCTCTCTATCTCAAGGTCTAACCACCTTCCTGGCTGGTTTCTTGCTTCTTCCAATAGTGCTAAGCTTTTCAGCATCTCCACCAGACAAAAAAAAAAGTCCAACATCACCTGGAAAGCTCCAGGTTGTGAAAGATTGCTCTAGAAATGCATAGTTATGCAAAGAGAGTCAGGTGACACTACTGCATTCCAAAGAAGGAAAAACTCCAAAGAAGGAAAAACTCCAAAGTCTCCCCTTGAGTGAGAACTTCATTAGGATCAGCCAAAAAGTCACAAAAATATGACAAACTCTGGAATTCTTCATCCATCAAAGATGAAGTGTGGGATGAGAGAGACAGGTTGCAACGATGAAAGTGTTCTAGAAGTTGCAATTTGTAGACTCTGTTCCAAGATGGAGAATGCCAGCTAAGTCCCTCCCAGGTGCTAGAGATAACTGTTTGCACACCTAGGATGGCTATTTCCCCCCATTATTTGAAGGAAATGGAAATCTGGTTTGTAACCCAGATCTGTCCTGAACCTTAAATGAAACACAGTGGTTCCTGGGCAGTCTTTATTCTAGCAAGGCCAGGGTTTGTTTATGGATTATGTACTAGGTAAAAGAGCCAATGGAAGCTAAATAATATAGTATTACCTAAGGTTTGGAGGTGATGTAACCCTCAGATTCCTGTACACCTTCAGGCGGTAGATTATCTCCTTATGGTTGTAGACTCCAACCTGAACAGCTAAATTTTGTATTCTCCAAGGCACATAAAAAGCAAAGGTAGTCGTGGTGGTCAGTAAGAATAAAGCGGCCACATTTACAGGTGAATAAGACCTTTATTAGAATCAACGCCAAAGTCACAAAAATATGTCAATTTTTCTAGTTCCGGGGAGGGGGGGGGATGAAGCAATATATTGTTGCTGCCTGAATAAAGGTAAAGGGACCCCTGACCATTAGGTCCAGTCGTGACCGACTCTGGGGTTGCGCGCTCATCTCGCATTATTGGCCGAGGGAGCCGGCGTATAGCTTCCAGGTCATGTGGCCAGCATGACAAAGCCACTTCTGGCGAACCAGAGCAGCACATGGAAACGCTGTTTACCTTCCCGCTGTAGCGGTTCCTATTTATCTACTTGCATTTTGACGTGCTTTCGAACTGCTAGGTTGGCAGGAGCTGGGACCGAGCAACGGGAGCTCACCCCGTCGCAGGGATTCGAACCGCCGACCTTCTGATCAGCAAGCCCTAGGCTCAGTGGTTTAACCACAGCGCCACCTGGGTCATGGCTGCCTGAATACTAAGGGGCAAACTATGTTGCATGCAACCACATAGAATCACCGCTTTTTTAAGCATGAAAAGCTGCTTCGAGAGGCAGATAAAAACTGAGAAGTGACAGGGGAAACAGGTTCTTAATCTTTCCCTTTCTACACTCCTAATTGTCACACCCAGCAGCTTCCCCCCCCTCCCTTTAGCATATTTCAAATGTGCATCTTTATCTTGACATGCATAGTGTCCCAAAGTGATTATTTTGCCCAAGCTTTCAGCTGATAGGGAACAAGCACATTATGAAAGTGTTCCAGAACAAAACGAGGAGGCAAAGATGAAAGTTGCTAACAAACACAATTGAGATTGCTTACACACAATAACTTTTATTCATAGCAGTTCATTTTTCAATCAAATCCAAATTCATTATAGTTGTTCCTTGTCCTGGTTCTGTGCCAGCTCAGGTAATTCCGACAGTGTTTGGGGATGGTAAAGTACCCCACGTGTGTTTATATTTGCCTTGATTTACCGTCAGTTTATCATTTTAATGCCATTTAAATAAAACCCTCAATTTCCTCCCCTCCCCACTTTGCTTTTGACATTCTAATTTGTTAGCATTTTTCATCCATTTATGCAATGCCTGAAGCACACCTTGAGTGCCTGAAGCTACTTTGTTTTAACTAGCATTTGCATTCCTTACATGCTAGATTGCAAAAATAAATTTGCATGAGCTGTCACTTTACCATTTTGACAGCCTCTTAATCTGCACCTTCCCACTGCCTCTATGGAGAATAAATAAATGAAATTACATGTTGTACTTGTGAAATCATGTAATGATATCATTAACATATTAGTAGAGTAGTTAGCAAAGAAATTACATAGTGTATTGTTTCTCTTTTAACTACTGGAGAAACAGTGAAATTACTAAACAGTGACAGCATTTCGTGATGAACTACTTTACTTTAAAGTTCGGGGTGTTATTGCATTTTTCTAATAATGACTTTTAATGCAGATTTGCATTAATTGCATCTTTTATTGGTGGTATTATGACTATTCTTCTCTGGATGAAACTAAAATTACTAGCTAGTATCAGCACAACAGTTGTGATCAATGTCCACAGAATTTTGGCTAATGTATCTGCTGATGTCACAGTGGCTCTGATGATGCAGATGTGTCAAAGCAATCCGTCTTGCATCACATCATAGTGGTCAACCCATTGTTCCATGTAGCTTTAGCATTCTAGAAGCTGAATTCTGAGGCTTTTTTTACAGCCTATGTGAAATTAAAACAACTATTAGGACACTTACAGGACAAGCTTTTTGATACAAGCATCTGTACTTATACATTCAATGTGTTGATACAGATGCCCTCCCATTCCTCTGTAGCTGTCTGTAAGTTAAAAAGCAAGGAAAAGCATTATTAGGTAGTGAGTATCTTGAATATGCTCCATGTTGTTTGCCTGTTGTCTGTTCAGGATGAATGTGCTGAGTTACAGCTGTGTTAGAGTACAGAAGGAGATGAGTCTCATGGTTCTGGTAGAGGCTTTTAAAATTTCCTTGTTATTTGCATTGTATAAATGACTGCTTAAGAATCACTATTATGGGGAAATCTGTTCCTTGTGCTATAGATGACTAGATCTGGAGGGACCTAAGATGCCCCTTTTTAAATCTGAATATTTGCTGAAGAGCCTTCACTTTTTGAAAGCTGTTTTGTACTGTACATATTCCTGTATTTGAAGTTGTTGGAACAGCTGTGGAAGCTTCCTTCGCTGTGGCACATTGCATGAATGGTCCAAATTGGACTGGGAGGCATCCGTGCATCTGTAGTGGAGCAGGGGTGCCATCTCGGCCTCAGGATTGTGGGTGCCCATTGCCTCCACGCAGATGTGCAGCATCACACGCACTACATGCAGCTATGTTCGTGTGAAGTCACATGTCTGCCTGGAAGCAGCAGCAGCTTCTCTTCCTCCAACTCTCCGCAGCCAGCGAGGCACTGTTCCCTGGGGGGGGGGGGGCGCTTGGATGTGGAGGCAGAGACTATCCAAACCCGAGGCTCCCACTCCTGGAAAAGCTGGCTGGCTGCAGTGAGTGGAGCTGAACTGCTTCTCTCTCGGAGGCAGCACCACAGAGACTGGCTGGCTGCCCCTCTCCGGCTTTGCTTATTGACTTTGTGGGTGCCCAGTCCCCACAGTTATATTATTGTGAGTGCCCAAGCACCCATGTCCCCCTGGAGTTGGCTATGTACAGTGGGGGGGGGGAAGTATTTGATCCCCTGCTAAATTTGCCCGTTTGCCCTCTGACGAAGAAATGACCAGTCCATAACTTTAATGGTAGGTTTATTGTAGCTGTGAGAGACAGAATAACAACAGAAAAAACCCCAGAAACCCAGAAGACAAAAGTCAGAGATTGATGTGCATTATAATGAGTGAAATAAGTATTTGATCCCTTTGCAAAAGATGACTTAGTACTTGGTGGCAAAACCCTTGTTGGCAATTACAGAGGCCAGACGTTTCTTGTAGGTGGCCACCAGGTTTGCACACATCTCAGGAGGTATTTTGTCCCACTGCTCTTTGCAGATCCTCTCCAAGTCAGTAAGATTTTGAGGCTGATGTGTAGCTACTCAAACCTTCAGCTCCCTCCACATTTTCGATGGGATTAAGGTCTGGAGACTGGGTCATTGTCATGCTGGAATACCCATCCTCGACCCATTTTCAATGCCTTGGCTGAGGGAAGGAGGTGCTCACCCAAGATTTGATGATACATGGTCCCGTCCATCGTCCCTTCGATGTCCCCTTAGCAGAAAAACACCCCCAAAGCATAATATGTCCCCCTCCATGTTTGATGGTGGGGATGGTGTTCTTTGGGTCGTAGGCAGCATTCCTCCTCCTCCAAACACGGCGAGTTGAGTTGATGCCAAAGAGCTCGATTTTGGTCTCATCTGACCACAACACTTTCACCCACTTCTCCTCTGGGTCATTCAGATGTGCATTGGCAAACTGCAGGCGGGCCTGTACATGTGCTGTCTTGAGCAAGGGGACCTTGCGGGCTCTGCAAGATCTCAGCCCTTCACGGCATGGTGTGTTACCAACTGTTTTCATGATTACTATGGTCCCAGTTGCCCTGAGGTCATTGACAAGTTCCCCCCCCCCCCCGTGTAGTTCTGTGCTGGTTCAGTACTGTAACGAGCTGGGATTACACGTAAGACCTTCTCTTACAGCAGGTGCTTCTAATCTCAGCTCGTTACATACAGTGACGATACCAGGTAGCCTGACATCTGGCTGGTTGATAGGGGATCAGATACTTATTTCATTCATTATAATGCACATCAATCTCTGACTTTTGTCTTCTGGGTTTCTGGGGTTTTTCCTGTTGTTATTCTGTCTCTCACAGCTACAATAAACCTACCATTAAAATTATGGATTGGTCATTTCTTCATCAGAGGACAAACGGGCAAATTTAGCAGGGGATCAAATACTTCCCCCCCCCCTCACTGTATTGGAGCCTATCAGGTTACAGAACTATGAGAGAGAGAGAGAGAGAGAGAGAGAGAGAGAGAGAGAGAGAGAGAGAGAGAGAGAGAGAGAGAGAGATGGCTTATTCCACCATGGGTGAAGCTGTAGTTTTTCAATTAGATTGATATTGTGACGGAAATCACTGACATCTCTGATGTTACTTTTTGTACATAATTTTTTTCCCCACCTTTCCACCAGTTGGCATTCAAGGCAGCTAACAACAGTAAAACACAAAGTAAAGATTGAAACATAACAAGCAAAATGTCAATTTGTAAAGTTTCAATTAACTTTTCCAAGAAGCTTTGAGTTCTTACCTCCTGCTGCTATCCGATCACAAGGATCAGACACCTATTTCTATATGGAAGATCTCCATTGATGCTTAAACATCCATGACTAACTTTTACTAATAAATGATAATTATATAGATGCAAAAATCACTGAGAGCTGAAGCACTCTTACCTTGCTTCCTGTGGCAGATAAGAAGTGCCCCTAGGATGTTTTGATATTTTACAGTGGTGCCTCGACTTACGAATTTAATCCATTCTGAAGGAACCTTCGTAGGTCGAAAAATTCGTAAGTCTAAAAGTGCCATTGGAAACGCGATTTCCCATAGTAATGCATTGGAAACGGAAAAAATTGTAAGTCGAAAAAACCCTATCTAAAACCGCTGTGGTTTCCATTCGGATGTCAAGAAATTCGTAAGCGTGCGGCCATTTGCCCCACTCGTAAGTCGAGTGGTTGTCGAGTCGTTCGTAAGTCGAGGTACCACTGTACTTTCTTTTCTAAGCCATAAATGATGGACATATCTACATGCAGGCAGGCAATTCAGTAAAAATTGTTCTGGATTGCAAACTTTTCTGTAAGATTGCCTCAAACACTGAGGTTGTAGTGTGTAAATTTCTTTGGGAATTAGCCCTATTGCATTCACTATTTGGAGGGAGGGTGAAGTGCCACTAACATGCAAAATAGTAATTTGTTAGTAACACCTTTCTAAATTAAATGTAAATGATGTTAAATGCCAATGTTTATGAATCGTATAATGGCTTTGGTAGGCAAAAGAAGATGCTCTATTAGTTTAGACTTACAGAATGGAAAATGTTAGAATGACAATAATGAATGACTTTTTAAACAGATATTATTACAGGGTCTTTATATTGTTTTCTGCTTTGCTACACTTTGAGAATGCTTAGCAGGGGTTGAAGATCTGCCATTTTAAAGACAGCTACATGCTTTCTGTCTCCCATAGTCAAATGCTGTTAAGCTCTGTCATGTTTGCAGGCTTTTATAGCAGAAGCCTGTAACAGACTGCAGTTTTGATGGAGTGCAATGACAGAGCAGACTTAAAATACCATAAAGTGCAGAGAGAGTTGTACATGGTGCTGTGAACTGAATCCTTTCTGGATCAAATGATCAGCCATATGTGTCTCACTTATGGGACTTAAAGGAGAGGAAACTTACCCTATTGCTAACACCACATGAAAACTGCAGCATTAGGGAATATTGACCAGATGTTTCAATCCGAACAAACAGCTTGTGATTCGGGGGGCGGGGGCGACTTTCTTGCTTTGATCACAGACACCTTGAAGGAAGAAGTAATTGAATAGAGGCTGTCAGAGTTCATCATTGTCAATAAACTTTCACTTAACCTTTATCACCTGTTTTAGATAACTGTTGTAGATATAAGCTGATAGGCATATGTTTAGCATTTAAAATTTTACCCAACAGATAAGAGAGATCTCCAACCGTAGTCTTTAGTTGCTATTCAGATGTTGCTATGCATGAAATTTGAATGAACAGCTTATAGCTGGGATGGAGAAACAGACTTGATCGTGTGTGTATGAAGCAGCAGAACTGATTAGAACCTACAATGTAAGATGCTCTGAAACTTTAAAGCATGTATTTATAGTACTATGAAATACATACCGGTACTAAGATCTATTTTTATTCATTCCTAATCTCTTAAATCCTAATTGCTACTCATATTCAGAACATGGATTTTATTTATTTTAATACGAAATTTCTAGACAGCTTGATGTTAAACAGTGTATACAATTTAAATAATAGCATGAGAAATTAAATAACTAAACACAATAACATGTTATAAAATCATTTACTAGATCAGAAAAATGTAAACAGTGAAATACATCAGAAGAGGTACAAAGTCAAAGAACTTAAAACAAAAAGCCTAACCTTGATGGCCGGGAAAGGCCAGTATTGGAGGGGGGGAGTATTTGAGGCTACATGAATTCCAAACAAAAGCATGTTTAGAAAGGGGAGAGGTCCCATCTTCTCCCCCATGCTTTTTAATATCTATATGAAGCCGCTGGGAGAGATCATCAGGGGGTTTGGGCTAGGTGTTCATCAGTATGGAGATGACACCCAGCTCTACTTCTCTTTCAAATCAGAACCAGTGAAGGCGGTGAAGGTCCTGTGTGAGTGTCTGGAGGTGGCTGGAGGATGGATGGCGGCTAACAGATTAAGGATGAATCCTGACAAGACAGAAGTACTGTTTTGGGGGGACGGGGTGGGTGTGGGGGACCCCCTGGTCCTGAATGGGGTAACTGTGCCCCTGAAGGACCAGGTGCACAGCCTGGGAGTCATTTTGGACTCACAGCTGTCCATGGAGGCGCAGGTCAATTCTGTGTCCAGGGCGGCTGTCTACCAGCTCCATCTGGTACGCAGGCTGAGACCCTACCTGCCCACGGACTGTCTCGCAAGAGTGGTGCATGCTCTAGTTATCTCCCACAAGTAATCCAGAATGCAGCAGCTTGACTGGGAGTGGCCGCCAGGACCATATAACACTGGTCCTGGGAGATCTGCATAGGCTCCCACATTTCCGAGCACAATTCAAAGTGTTGGTGCTGACCTTTAAAGCCCTAAATGGCCTTGTCCCAGTATACCTCTCCACTCCTATCGTTCACTGAGATCCAGTACTGAGGGCCTTCTGGCGGTTCCCTCATTACGAGAAGCGAAGTTACAGGGAACCAGGCAGAGGGCCTTCTCGGTGGTGGCACCCGCCCTGTGGAATGCCCTCCCATCAGATGTCAATGAAATAAGCAGCTATCCTATTTTTAAAAGACACCTGAAGGCAGCCCTGTTTAGGGAAGTTTTTAAAATTTAATGCTGTATTGTTTTTAACACTTGATTGGGAGCTGCCCAAAGTGGCTGGGGAAACTGAACCAGATGGGAGGTGTATAAATAATAAATTATTATTATTATTATTAGTAGTAGTAGTAGTAGTAGTAGTATTATTAGTATTACTACTACTACTACTAGGGCTGATTTGAAATTCTGACATTATCATTTGCATAAATCTCTACTGTATTAGGAAACAATATTAGTAATATGGTGGTGAAGAGGTGTAGCCTTTATTCTTAATATAGATTGAGTGTGTAAACTACCAACTGCAGTTAGGAGAAATTATGGTGCCCATTGGTTGATGCATCCACCATGGTTTCACTTTATCTCGCATTGTGTCACATATTACCGTATTTTTCACCCCATAAGACACATTTTTCTCCTCCTAAAAAGTAAGAGGAAATGTCTGTGTGTCTTATGGAGCGAGTGTGTGGTCCCTGGAGCCGAATTGCTCAGGGGCAAAAGGCAGATCGTGCTTTTTTATTTTTAGAATGAGCTAAAGGCTAACAAGAGGGAAAGAGAGTGTTGAAAGGACCCGCTCAGCAGCTGATTGCAAGAGATCAGGAAGGGAGATAAGGGAGCTAGCTCCCTTCCCGCCCCACCCAGGCCCCTTGCCCAGGCCTCAATGGTTGTCTGCAGAGAGAGGTTGCTTGTTTCCCCAGAAACATGTGACTGGCTGATTAGATTATCTGTCTGGAAACTGTAGAAATGGGTCCCTTCCCTTTCCTAGAGAAGCTGCAGAACTGTGATTTCTTTCTGGGGTATGTGCTGCCCTTGATCGCCTCCTGCCTCCTATTGTGAGGCTGAGTTCACACCATATGGAGGGGCAAGGAGTACATGACCTTATGCTTAAGGGATTATGAAGGCAGGGTGAGCCCTGAATTCCAGAGGAGTCAGCCGCTGGAACCAAGGAAATTGTTGAATTTTGGTGATTATTTGTGAAGTTTCTAGTTTTCTATATTGGATTGCCAGAGGAAATAGTATATGGCATTGGATAAATGGTATTCACTTATTGCTACAATTTTCAGGTAGTTGAACCAAATTTTCAGGTAGTTGAACCAAATGACCCTTGTGGTCCCTTCATATCTCTGTATTTTCTCACATTTCTTTTTATTGTTATCACTATTCATTTCATTTCTATATTGCTTTATATTGTTAAGAAGAAACCCAAATTGGCTTACAACACACTAAAACATCAAACAAAACAATCCAGAATAAAACATCATTGAAAATGTCAAATATAAAGTTTACACTCAAAGCAAAATAATTAACAAGAAACTAAAATATTATCACAAAGGTTTCAAAATAAAACATTGCAAATGAGGTCAACTGCAGAATGCATGTTTAATGCAGCAAAGTTAGCACACGCAAATGTAAAGATTTCAAAAGAAAACTGTCAAAGGAAGTCAAATATAAAGTGCACCTTTAAAACAGCATAATTACAATAATAACATAACTGCTGCTGCTGCTGCTGCTGCTGCCAATCCTGCCAATGATGGTTCATGGCAGGCAGTGGCAGTGGAAGCTCAGGCTCCATGACCTGGGTCTGCTCTAAGAGACAAACAAGATGGTCTCTGGACTCTTCAGCAGCCTCAGTTTATGTAGCTTCTGTTAGCGAACTTTAGAGTGGGGTGGTTGGGATTGTTTTGCAGTTTTGTTTAGCAGTTATTTCAGAGTAGCTGAACTGCTGGTTCTGCATTTTTGGAGCATAAGTCCAAAAAGGTATGTTTGTTAAAGATCTATTGATTTTGCTTATAATTGGTAATATTTTATTTGTATTTTCCCAAACTACATCAGTATGTCTATTTCACTCTATTTCATAAAATTTATATACTGCTTGATTGTAAAAAATAAAATAAACCCTCAAAACTTTGATAGACTAAAGCTACAATCTTAGCCATGTATATTCAGAAATAAGTTTCAGCTGGGCTTCCTCCCTGGTAAGAGTGGTTAGAATTGCAGTTTACGTTAGCCTTAAACTGGACTACAACTGGACTGAAGGGAGCTGGAGTCCAACAATATCAGGAGGTTCCCAGGCTGAGGGAGGTTGAACTTAAATGATTTAAAGTCCATCTGGATTTGAAGGAATTCAAAGGTATTACAGTGGTACTATTGGACTTCTCGTTTTAACGCCAAGTGCTGGACATACATATAACAACAACAATTTGATTCCAAGCAATTGAAGTGAATTGGTTTTTCCTTCTCTGTCTCTGACTGCAGTGGATGATCCAGAGCCCTTACAAAGCTGCAACGTTTTTTGGGTGCATCGGAACGGATAAGTTTGGTGCAATTTTGAAGAAGAAAGCTGAAGAAGCTCATGTGGATGCCCATTATTATGAGCAGAGCGAAGAGCCAACTGGAACCTGTGCTGCCTGCATCACAAGTGACAACAGGTCATCTTTCTCCTTGGGATACAAATACCTCTGCCATATTCCAGGTCAAAATTCCTATTTTGACATGGAATATGGCAGATGTCTGCAGCTGCATTTGTAAGCCAAATTGAGGTGCTTTTGACTTCAAGTTCCTTCTCCTCTCCATTTGTGCTGTTGACAATCTCTTCTTCTTGCTGCTCTTCCCCATCTTTACAAATTTGCCTCCGTGTAACCAACCAACAGCATCAGCATCAAAAGCAGCAGCTTGCTTCCCTGCTTGATCCCAATTAGCATTACTGTACTAGAAAGTTCTCTTGAAACTTTCACTCCCATATCTGTAGGAGGTTTTTGGAAAGCTGGCACAAGTGGCTAGAAGACTGAGGTACAAATCCACAAGTCCCCAGTTTGAACCTCTTGCCTCTCCTGCACATAAACTGAACAGGTAGCCTTAGTCAGAGCAGCCTCTCAGCCCCAGTGCCCCCTCCCACCAACAATATGGGAATAAAACTGACCTACATCACAGGTTGTTGTAAGGGTTGCAAGAAGGAACAGTATCTGAAGCAGCTTGCTAAATAAATTCTAAGTATTATTATTAGTTTGTAGGAGCAAAAGGAATGAGACTGTGGCTCAGTTGTTCCATCTGATCATGTTGACTACTTTTTGTCATTTTAGGTCTCTTGTTGCTAACCTGGCTGCTGCTAACTGTTATAAAAAGGAAAAGCATCTTGACATAGAAAAGAACTGGAACTTGGTGGAAAAAGCTCAAGTTTATTATATCGCGGTAGGTTTGGTTAATTTTGCACCTGCGTTCAACACTTTGACCATTTTCATACAAGTTGCATCAAGTACGGCATATATTTTGTGGGTGCTAAAAGTGACTCTTCCGTTGCACTGTGTCTTGATTAATTGACATGAACGTTGACTTACTTTAATTCACTTATGAAGAACTCGGGAAGCTATTTTGAATCAAATTCAGCATTTGAACTCTTAACTGTACATCTCGTTTACATTTTTATGTATGGCTTACTTTTGAGCAGTTTCTTGGAATCTGCAGGGATGCCAAGACCTGCCATCTTCTAGCACTGTGGTTCTCAACCTTTTTGGTATTGCAACACACAAGTCCAAATTTATTTAGTATTGTCACAGGAATTTTAGACAATGATCAGAAAGCAAAAAATTACTTAATGCTTTTATTAATGTGGAATTCATTTTTATAAAAACTTCCAAACTTATTCCTGGTTGTTGTTTTCTTAATGGGAATGTAAGAATAGCTGTCATCTGATCACAGGTTATTACTTCATAAGCCATTAAAATTTTACTTTAAAACATACACTTATAAAAGCTGTGTTAGCTATAATGTTTTTAATAGCTTTATTCACAATGAAGTCCATGTGGGCAAGTATCAGTGGGATAGCTAAACAAGTAGGTCAGTGTGGTGTTTGATGATTGTCACACATAGCCACAGATCATTATTGAGGTATATAGTCTGCTGCAGTATTTTGTCTTTATTATTATTATTATTATTATTATTAAAAATTTATATACCGCCCTATACCCGGAGATCTCAGGGCAGTTCACAGAATAAAATCATAAAATCATGAAAAACCTAGCATGCAAAGATACGTGCTACCAAATAGCAGCACAGATAGTGCTTCATCAGCAGGCTCAGGGTACTCAATGATAACTGAGTTGGTAACATGAAGCCAAAATTTGAATAAGCTCACTGCCAAAAATATAAGACTTGAGCCTTTCTGACGCTTGGTTACAATTGTCTACACAGCATTACAATATGCCAGCAAAACAAAAAGTTGTTAGAGGTATTCATCATACCAACTAAGGATTAAGAGCAATAATTGTTTGGAGTTAACTTTCAAAGCCACAACCCTCTTGCACAGGCTTTGCAACCCAATTGAGGTCGTGACCCACAAGTTGGAAACACTGTTCTAGTGAAGCTGAGGAGGAAATGCTTAGAATTCATTCTACGGATATTTTACTCTCGCCCAAGATAGACGGAAACCCAACTCACATATTTATGTAGACTTGCATTCTGGTGTGCTATAAATTGCGGATTTGTGTTTCCCTTGCTGTGATGTTGTTAATGCTGATCACAATTAACAAGTATAGGAGGCAGCTAGGGCAGATTAAAGAACGTAATGTGCGTATAATATATGGATTCTGTATGACAGCTGCTGCCATCCTGTTACCTGAGCCATGTGGGAACAGCTGGTGAGAAGTGTAGAAAATGGATTATCCGGGAGAAACAAATTCATTTTAAAAAAAAGTTATTTCCTTCAGTTAGTGTTAATGTCTCCTGCAGCCTGTTATTGTGCAGTGCTCTGGCTTTTCCATGGTGGTGGTTGTTGATTCTTGCATATGGCCAAAGCTGCATCAATAATTGTAAATGCTTATCCTGCAAAGATCATATGCAGCACAGAACATCAACCGCTTCTGCCATATGCTCGAGACATCTTTTCAGAATATATATTTCCACAGTAGCCTGTTCATTTTTAATTTATGCTCTTCCCCCCTCCCGCCGGCCTGTTTTCTCATTTCAAAATTACTATATCTTGGTCTGTTCTGAATGGCACACTTGGGACTGAATGCAATGAGCTAAAAACTGTAAGAAGACTAGAAAGTTTTGAAATGAAGAAGAAGAATGGGTGGGGGGAGAGGAATGGTGGGCATAACTGTTATTCAGAAACCATCTGCAATTGTACCTACAGTACAAAATCTTACTGCACCTCCATACAGGTACCGCTGGAGCATGCTAACCTTTCTCCCTGCAGCCCTGCATTTGTACAGCCCCCTGTTAAACAGGTCTGTGGCACAGCGGGGTGGACCAGGTATGGCTAGAACTGGTCCCACATAAGCACTTGGATTGTAGAACACAGCAGATCTTTCCTGTATCATCCTCCCCATCGCAGCCCCTTCCGCCACCTGAAAAATCTTTGTGGGGCGGGGGCTGTGTTGGAAATAGCATGGAGTTGTTAGTGGGAGAAGAGAATTGGTGGGGACTTGTGAGGGGCACCTTGTGTGAGCCACAGTCCATTCTGTTCTGAAGGGACCTCGCTCTTGGGAGCTGCTCTTTTGTGGGGAGGGGGGGTGCCTGAGACTACAGTGGGAAGGAAGAGGCAGAAAAGCCCTACTGGATCCAAGCCAGCCAGTTTGTCCCCTTGGGTGGAAAAGAAATCTGATACATAACATTTGGCAGGTGTTGCTCCTCATTTTCCTCAACATGCGGCAGACAGTGGACCTTTTTTATATTTAAGTGCTATCATAGCATTCATGAGAAATTATCAGATTATTTTCCTGCGGCTGCTGCAAACTTTAAATTGCAGGTAAACTTGCTTTTGCTCCCTATTCAGGGAGGCACGGGCATTCATCCTTTTCTCGTGTGATTCTTTTAAATAAAAGAATGCATTATTAGAGCACTTAGAGAGACAGTCTAGCTGCAGCAGCCCAGCAACAACAGCAGTGCCATTTTTCACAAAGAAAATGTTGAACAAGAGCCAAATGTTTGGTGGCAGAGTCTGTTGCTAGGAAATCAAGGTCCTGAGGCGATTAATGACAAAGCAAGCAATAACAAGAAGGCAGAATTACAGATTTAAAAGGGGGGGGGGGGACTGGTTGGTGTTATAATTACCCAAAGAAATCTGCACTCATTAAATAGGCTGTTTTTATGATTGACTTTAATTGGAGGTTAGTGCAGATATTTAGCTCCTTTCCCACCCCTTTAAACACATGCGTGCACATAATCCGTAAAACTGCAGGCTTGTTTTTCTAAGCATCGCAAGGAGCTTGCCCTGTAATTTGATCCCCACTGACAGATGCATTTTCTATGCTGCCATTTTGAATTAACCTATTGTGCAACAATTTTCCTCAGCTCTGTTGAATAAAACATCAAGTCTTATTACCTCAGATGGATTTGATAGAGTAAAAGAATGTACTTCTAGATGAAGAAGGCAGTTTGCAGAGACTCTGGTGCTTTGAACTCTGCCGACAAGCCCCAATAATTTGTGGTGTATGCATAAAGCATGAGAGACAAGGAGAGAGAGAGAGAGCATGTTTGATTCTTTGTTGAAAGTTTGCTGTTCAGAAACTGCCCAAGGAGTAGTAAGATTTTCAAAGACTGTATGCCAAATATGTTTTGGAAGCTCAGTTATTAGCTTTCTAAACAGTTGTTTTTGTATTAGTTATGATAAAACTCCTCTTGCAACATATACCCTCACTTTCACATCTCTGTTCATAGAATGTCTTTGAATTTATTTTTTAAATGCTTTTATGGATCTGTGATTTAGAAACATACTCTCACGTTCTGCCCTTTCTGCTTTTTTTAAAAAAACAACTTCATTTGCGGTGCATCCTCATTCATCTTTACTGCTCCACCGTGGGCGACTCCACGCCCTGTTACTAGTATTAAGGAAGACATGACAACCTGTGCAAAATTATTGTGAGTGAATATATGTGGGAAATATATAATAGTAGAATTCTCCAGATGTTTAATCAAATACTGGAACAATAGAGCCTCTGCAAATTCTATCCAGCCATATTGGCATGTTGCTAATCAGATGCCTGTGCCAAGCTGTCTGCTTTGTTAAATACCCAGATTCCCCGAGGCAAGAAGACAGCTGCTATAACTACTATGAAATTTGCTAGCTCAATCTATTTCTGCTACCCTTGGGCTATCAAACTACAGTTAATTTAGACCACCCCAACACATATACTTTGGGGGATTTTCCCCCCAAAAGTGTTTATAATTAAAATGATAAAACATCATTATTACTCTGAAGATAGTTGTGTACAGTTTTGCATTTGACAGATACCTACAGAGATGAACGCAGCATGTCATCTTTATTGGCATAATGTTTCTTTATCAAGTCCTCACCCCCACCCCCAATTCTATAGATACATAAATGCATTCCATGCACATGGGAGAAGCAAAAGGCTAGTCTTTATTTCATTAGGAAGATGCTGAAACTCAGATCTATTGGGAATGAGCTGCTTTAACTGCATAACACTGGTTGACTGAAAACAGTCCTGCTAGGCAGGGAAACTTCAATACATAAATCCATGTTGATGCAGACTCTTCTTCCATAATTTGTAAGAATACTTTTCTTGGGTAATGAAGTCTGTAAGGCAAGAAAACTAAAGAGGCATTTAAAAAACCTGATCTGATTTTTCACTCTTATTTTAATGTAAATTTAAAAAATAAATATTTGTACTCCTAGAAGGGAATGGGGATGAGAGAGTCAACTTTGAAGAAAGTTGCCACTGTTGCTGTTCTACTAGTCAAACTTAATTGTCAATCATATGAAAAAGGAGAAATGCGTCCACACCAGATTTCTTGGTTCGTACAGCCAAAGCTGCTCATCTTTTGTTGATTCCTATTCATGGGCTTTTTATGAACTCTGACATGTTATTAAGGTCATCTGCTTTCTAGTCTTATTTAAAGGAGAAATGGTTTGGGGATAATGCAGACATAGTCTCCAGTTCAAATTGTATTGTAGCAGAACCTTGGCTGTATTCAGGCATTGCTTCATTTGCAAGATTGTTCCTTGGGTGAAAACAGGACTCTGAATTTCATAGTCTCTACCCTACTTTCTACTCCCTTATCCCCCAGGCATGTCCAAAGGCCGTTTTGGGGGCCTAATTCGGCCCGCCGGCCAATTTAATCTGGCAGCATATGTCCTGGGGTAAAATCCTTAAAAAAGCTCAACAGGTTTGGTTGGCACTCACGCATGCTCACTTCATCTAACCCGGCCCTCTTTGAGAAAAGTTTGGTATTAAAGCAACTGGGGAAATACTTTTTAATCTGAATGCTAGATCTCCTCAGTCAGTAAGTATTTTTTCCATAATGTCTGTCCCAACATCTAACACTATTTGTGCTGACATCATGCGGTGTCTACAGTAGCACATAGTCGTATATTTTGATCAAACATTATATGGCAACTTGAAAAAAAACCTTTTGATCAGAACAGACTGAAGTGATAAACATAAGACAGGATGGCTTCTGGTGCCATCCTGATTTATCTAACAACAGTTGGTCAGCATTTTCCACCTCAGAACATGAAGACAGTTGAACAAAAATATTGTTTTCTTAAAACGCTACCACCAATACTCTGCATCGAAAGTTGTCCAACAAAAGGGAACATTCTGAACAACAATGACATAGACTGAAAAACCAATTAATCATATGGTTCTCCAGTTCAAGCAAAGGATTAGATTACAATGAGATTGACCAAGTTTCCAATAGCATAGCTGCCGAATGGAACAATGATAACCTCAAAGCAGAAAGCAATCCAGTCGTGCTGTATTGAATGAGTGTTTCATTTATTCATGCAATTGCAGTAGGTGTACTCTGGTTTTCTCGCACTTCACTGTATTCCATTATGTTATCAGTTGCATTGTAACACTTGCTTAAAGACATGTCTCTTATCAGTAATCTCCATTGAAGTTTTTTTGTGTCAAGTTAATCTGAAACAGAGCAGAGTTGATAGAGCTATTTTGCAAACCTTTTGGATATCTAATAATGAGAAAGAAATGTAATTTCACAGCAGTGGTGTTGGAGTCCAGCATGATTATGAGATAAGTACTTCAGTTGATCATCTTGGTTCATGCAATATTTGTTCTATCGTTGGAATCAATTTTCTCACTAGTGGGAGCTAAAATATTAACCAAAATGTGAATTCATTGCAGCCCTCTTCGATTTCAGTAGGATGGCTATAAAACATTGGCAGCATGAGCTTCCTGTCCATTTAGAGGCCATATATAACTGAAAAACATCTTTACTGGGCATGTTTCTGAAGGGAGACCTATATTATTCTTGTTTGCTCTGCTGTTTTCCATATTATTGATGGAAAAAAATCTCACAGTGTAAGTATTTCTGACATTTCTTTCCACACTTGATAAATTCTTGAGAATTTCTGTAACTGTCAACATTTTGACGATTACATAAATCCCATAGATGTGGTATTTGTTTGTGTAAATAAACCTTTGGGCGTTGAACCATTATGAAAGAAGACTTATAGACTGAGGAGTAATTGGAAACATTAATTGATATGGTAAGATTAGTTGGCTTTTTGATGAGTAAAAAGGAAATTCCTGTTGGACACCAATAAAACTGTAGTAAGCGTCCATTTCTAAGAAGTAATCATGTCCCCAAGTGCTTCTGTAAACTAGAAATCTGGACTGCAAACAGATTCAGCAAAGTGCTGTAGATCCTTATCTGCCTAATTGAACCGTCATTTCTGGACATGAGTAAAAATCACATGACTGGACTTAATGTATTTTGTGCCTTGTCTATGTTTGAGGAGCACCATTAGAAATGGTAAAAGAACTCAGCAGTGGCCTACAGTGAGAAACAGTTTACAGGCACAAACCAAACACTGATATAAATATTAACATTTTAAATAATGTATTCTAGCTTTTAATTTAGCCTTAAGCTAATTGATTAAAGTACAGAAAAAATTGATACAAATTCCTGAATTAGATCAAAATGTGCAGTTAATTTTATATGTTTGTTTCCTAGTTTCTGTTCAAGCTCTATTAACTTAGCAGCTAATATTAAAAGAATGGTGGTAACCCATTGCTTTTTTTAGCAAGCAAAAGCAACATTCTAATACAGTTATTTATTTAGTTGCAGAATCATAAATTCATTTGGCAAAATGGCTATGTAAGTTAGGGAACACAGAAATGCTTATTGTCAAGTGACTTCATGTTGAGTGGATTTTGCGGGGAAAAACCCGTTGAAGTGCCCTATGGTTTTTTTGTTTGTGATTGAGGTCACCCAGGGGCCTAGCTAAGCCTTTTTTCTTATAGTTTCATGTAAATTAGACATCTCGGGAGTCTTTGGCCAGTTTTATTTTGGAAGTGTTGGAATACCAAATTTAGTGACGTAGCTAACACTGCCTGATGCTTATTTTCTGCCAGCAGTATGTTATTTTCTAAGCTAAACACCCATTCCTTACTCATACCTTTCACAACCGATTTACCGTATTTTTCGCTCCATAAGACACACTTTTTTCCTCCTAAAAAGTAAGAGGAAATGTCTGTGCATCTTATGGAGTGAATGTGTGGTCCCTGGAGCCAAATTGCCCAGGGACCAAAGGCAGATCGTGCTTTTTTTTTTTGAAAGAGCTAAAGGCTAACAAGAGGGAAAGAGAGTGTTGAAAGGACCTGCTCAGTAGCTGATTGCAAGAGATGGGGGGGGAGATAAGGGAGCTAACTCCCTTCCCATCCCACCCAGCCCCTTGCCCAGGCCTCAATTGTTGTCTGCAGAGAAGAGGCTGCTTGTTTCCCCAGCGACATGTGACTGGCTGATTAGATTATCTGTCTGGAAATTGTAGAAATGGGTCCCTTTCCTTTCCTAGAGAAGCTGCAGAACTTTGAGTTGAACCCCATAAAAACAGGATATTTTTCCTTCGCAAGGTAAGCTCAACAATTTTGAGCTGATCCTCAAAAATGGAGCTTTCCCCCTTTGCAAATTATTTAATTGGGGGGGGGGTAAAGGCACTAGGCCTCTAGGATTTGGCTGCTATGCCTAGGACAATTCAAGAAAGCAAAAAAAAATTTTTTTCTTGTTTTCCTACTCAAAAAACTAAGTGCGTCCTACAGTCAGGTGCGTCCTATGGAGCTAAAAATACAGTATAATGCATTAAGGGCATTTAAAGACTGGCAAACATTTCAGGACAATATTCAAAAAATCTGAAGGCAGTTTATAAATAAAAGGTATAAAATTTATACTTGGAAGCTTGACTAGAAGCATTAAAGAACATACATGAATAGTTGACATGTGAAGTAGATACATTATTTCATACCTAAAATATTAGAATGTGTAACACCAGCAGACAGTGGCAACACATTTACATTTCTTGCATTACCAGAAAAATGGTTGAGCGACAATAATAGAGGGGTAATAACCTCACTCCTCAAATCTTTATACAGGGTGCAAGCCAGAAGCACATGAGCCACAGACTCAATACTGCCAGCTCCATTTTTCCAGTGGAATTTTTTGAAATCAACCCAGCTTCCAACATATATAAAAACATGATAAAACATTAAACCTTAAAAAGCTTCCTTATACAGGGCTGCCTTCAGGTGTCTTCCAAAATTTACTTTTTGCAAGCATTATGAAACCCTTTCCTTAGTATCCATATCCTGGTTGCTTATTTTAAAAAGTCTAAGCCTGCCTTTACTTATTTGAGGAAAATTACTAAGGAATTAGTCAGATTTGAATTTTCCCTTCTTTTAGTCATTTTCTCTTGCTACTTCATAATTTGTTTCACATCCATGTTAAGTACAGTATAAATTAAAATCTCAGACAAAGTTTGTTACATCTGTCCATTATTCATTTTGATTTAAAACTCAGCTAAATAGCTTGGTGTTATTGATGTTGTTATAAACGAGGGAAATTCTTGCAAATAATATTGGGAAGATCAGTCTTAGTCAATGTTGCAGCTTCTGTAAAGTTGAGGGTAATTGTTTCATCCACACAAATGGTAAATCATGGTTTAGCGCTAGATGATTGACCCTCCAAAAACTTTGAAGCATTATACTTTCTTACCCCCACATCCCTTATTCTTTCATGCAGCTGGGGATTGACTCCACAAGAGTTTAATTTCATTTTTACCAGTTAACATTCCATTTGGACAAAGGATTCTAGTTTAAAACAAACTCTAGAGAATTTCTTAAGAACCCAGCCTCAAACCATGGATTATGATGATATTATCTTGTTAAACTAACCACACTCGCAACTAATTGCTTTGTTTTAAATGGTCCTTAGTGCATCAACCAGCAGATAAAAACTGGATATCTGCCACAACGTACTGACATGCCTTTTTATGAAAAATGTAGGGTGAAATTGTAAAATGAGTTTTTGTGTGAATATGGGAATTTTAGCTCTTCAGGGGTTGACATTAGTGTTTGCTGTAGTGAATCAACACAAAAGCATTAATGGCATTAGAAGTAAATCCAAGTTTGGTGTAAAAGTAATCTAGCCAGGTTTAAACCAGACACATCTGCAGTGAATTTAATCTTGACATATTGCAGAAAAATTGCATTTGTGTAGGAAATACATTCTAGAGCTTTAATGCTCATCTGTATTCAGTAGAAACAAAGTCAGAGTCTCAAATAATTTTATGAAAAACTGAATAGCAGACTAAGGTATACAACCCTGCAATAATATTGTTTGACTAAAAGGTTCAGTTGGAATGGTTTTGTTCATTAGCATTGGATATTCATTTGAAAATAATGTCTCTTGGATTCTTGTTTATGTTGGAATGAATAAAGTTAAGTGAATAGGAATCTGGGCTGAGCTTATTTGTGAATCACAAACTCACAGTTCTTAAATGATAGGACTGTGTACACATGCACTCAAATAACCTAAACAGACATCTTTACTTAACCCGTATCTCGCAAGCTTTTGACAATGCTGAAATGTTTGTTTAGCAGTGGATCCAATTTTCACAAAAGAAATGTAAATTGGTATAAAATTATTATTTGAGGAACAATGAAACAACTGAGTCACATTTTGAAGCATACCTTTTAGTAATGTAATTGCTTTAAATCCATTAGTTTTCTTACTAAGTAATTCAAATTACCCTTAGTTCAAGGACATGCCTGAAAATACTCTATTATCCTTTTTGCATTTCTATGACAGTAACAAGATATGTGTATACATCTTCCTGTGTGAAATACCAAGCTATTAGTTTTTGCACAAATGTAAGCAAGTGCTTCTGAAGGTGAAATGAGTTGGTTTCTTACCACTTGCAAACCACAAATAAACGCCAGATGACAAAACTTAGCAATTATAGCTTTCAGTGGCTATTACAGTAAACTTAACTATTGCCAAGTAGCAAATGGAACAGAAGGTTCTCTGATCTGCCTCATGAACTACACTTTATCTACCACCTTGAAGCTTTACAAATAAAAGCATTGTGTGTTTTTTAATATCTAAAACCTTGGGATTCCCATACATAAATACTTTGCATACATTTTAGCTTTATTTAGTAATTGCACTGCATTTTCACCTTTCCACAACAAATATTTCTACACAATTATCTGCAATTTTGCAGACGTTTGGAATCCTTTTACTGTGGTACCTCGGTTTATGAACACAATGGGTTCTGGAAGTCTGTTCATAAACTGAAGCGTTCATAAACTGAAGCGAACTTTCCCATTGAAAGTAATGGAAAGTGGATTAATCTGTTCCAGACGGTCCACAGAGTACTTAAACTGAAGCGTTCATAAACTGAAGCGAACTTTCCCATTGAAAGTAATGGAAAGTGGATTAATCTGTTCGAGACGGGTCCGTGGAGTACTCAGCCTGAAGCGTACTTAACCCGTGGGTGCATGGGTGTAATTGGTTCCGGAAGTCTGTTCATAAACTGAAGTGTTCATAAACTGAAGTGAACTTTCCCATTGAAAGTAATGGAAAGTGAATTAATCCGTTCCAGATGGGTCCGCGGCGTTCATAAACCGAAAATTTGTAAACCGAGGTGTTCATATACCGAGGTTCCACTGTACTAGCTCATGCCACAGTGGAGTTGCAATTACCATTTTGGCTATTGCTTAAAATCTGTACTTCCTTGTATTCTGGCCTTTAAATTATCCTAAATATTACGCAATAACTCTGCAGTTGATTATATTGTGGAGATTATTTTACTATTAAATTCATCCGTTGGTAGTTTCAGGTTCTTAATAAAGAATCTCCAAATCCGGCATGCCACAAAAACGTTCTTTTCAGATGAGACGTTAATTTCCGTTCACTCTTCTTCAAGGTGCCTCTGCCACAACTTTCCCGTTTTTGCCTTTTGAAATTTTAGTACTCTTTGACAACAAGGCTCAAAAGTCTATTTCTCAGAAATGTTACTGAAAAATGACTGCACCACTGATAGTGGCAATGGGCTCCAATGCAGGTCTGGTAGTTTATGGTTACTCTGAGGCACAACCAACTAGTGTACAACTGAGGGAATGCTGGGGGTGGGGTGGGACCATAAAACTGCAGGGGAAAAGGACTAGCCCAAAGGTGCTATGGAACTATGGAACAAACTGGTATTCCTGAAATCCTCATGTCTGATAAAACCAGACCTGGGTGTCTGGTGCACAGTGCCCTTAAAGCAAGTGTTGTTTGACAGCTTTTCCAGGAAACAGTATTTTTCTACAGACCTGTCAGTTCTCTTCTCTTCCCCCTCCCCCTCTTATCTTTTAAGTTTACAGCCAGCTTTTAAAAGTATGGAGCAAGGTTAACCTCAGAAGTATTTCCTGTTGGAACATTAATCTAATTCCATGAAAATAGAGCGGTTTTTTTTTTCATCTGTAAAACAGATAATGGGGTCTGGAAAAGCAGCCCATTGCTCTGGGTTATCATGATGAAGAAGCTTAGGTTGGACACCAAAGCATTGATCAGTTTTCCCAGCAGAAGATTTTCTCCTTTCAGCTGAAAATGGCATTAATGGATTCATTTGGTTCCTTTGGTTCTTAAATGCAACACAACCCAGTTCAGACACTTATGGTTTCTGTTGGAAGGTCATACGATGGCAAGCTTCAAGCTTGTGTGCTTTCTGCTCCCCTTCCTTCATTGATAGCAAGTAGCGAAGTGTAAAGCTTCTGTTGGCAAAGATGACCCAAAGGCATTTGTTAGGTGTGAATATACTGCGGGAGCTCTCTGTTGAGCCTTTCAAGTCTCACCGTTTTCAACAGTGTTCTCTCAGAATGCTCTACTGTTGGCGTCATAGTAGAGTCCAAACGCAAGTAAAATCACCATCCAAGGAACCACACAACTAGGTCCATTTGCTCAAACGGACTTTGAGCTTGAGCTGCTCTAAAACAGGGGAGGGGTGAACCTGTGGCCCTCCAGGTGTTATTCAGCCTCAGCCCCTCAACAACTGATGGTCTCTGATAATGGAAAAGAAGAGAAAGAAAGGGGGAGGAAAAGGAGGACATATGCAGGGGCGTAGGAAGAAGGGGGCGTTCCGCCCCGGGCAGCGTGATCCCAAGGGAGCCATCGCGGCTGCCCGCCCCGCCCACGCTTGGTGGCGCATGTAAGCCTGTACACGCGTGTAAATGGCTGCCGCTTTCTTTGCGCGCAGGGAGGAGGGACACACAGGGCTGCTGTGCCTCCCTTCTCCCTGCATGGAAAGGTTTGTTGTGGGGGTGTCCGTAGCACGCATGAGTTGTGACGTTGTGCGTCATGACACATGTGCGCTGCGGACAACCCTGCCCCCTGGGCGTGCCTTCAGTTTTGCTGCCCCGGGTGGCCAAGCGGCTCCGTTCGCCACTGGGCATATGTGTACCACTTCACTGTTTAGAAAATCTCAAGGCAGTGCACAGATAATTTTAAAAATACATAATAAATGAAACGAAACATGAACTAGTATAAAATCCAAAGAGTGCAGCATACATAGTAATCAGCCTGTGCCAGGCCAACATAATGTATTGCTTACTTCATTTCTAATAAAAATAAAAAAATTCCTTCAGTAGCACCTTAAAGACCAACTAAGTTTATATTTTGGTATGAGCTTTTGTGTGCATTCACACTTCTTCAGATACCATTTCATTTCTAATAGTCTTGCATTGAATCTTGCAGTTTCAAACCTTTGGAACCCCCCCTTTTTCTTTTTAAGGGCTAGAACTATTTTGGAGGGAAGAATAGTATTCTTTCACATTGTCCAGTTGATAGTTGGGCTCCTTATTCTTGACCCAGGAACTGAAACCTTCCTTCTGGGCAGCAGATTTCAGATGAATCCGAATAAAGCCAAGTTACTGTGGTGTGTGAGTGCAGGTGTGTCGTCTCCATGTTCAGAAATGCTGGTTGAAATCCAAAGAGCTACTTGGGGCTATGTGCCCCAAGTCAGGTTTTTGACTTCTTTTCTTTGAACAGCTGACCTCCAGTTTATTATCAGACATTGATTTCAAGTCTTGCTCCATTTTCAGAGTTCTTTGCCATGCGGCACAGGGACAGTTGTTGAAAACACAAAAGTTCAAAGCCCCCTCTAGCTAGTTCTTTGGATCTTGGCCAATATTTCTATGAGAATTAGCAACAGGGGATAGATAATGGTGGCATCATATCCTGCTGGGGATCTTCCTGCTGGTTGCTGTTGGCGTACAGAATACCGAGGACCATTGATCTGGCTCAGCATGGCAATTCCTATTTTCTTTCTCTGAATTGTGTGCTGTTCATGTATTAACTGTGCCAATATCCCATTCTTCTATGGAAAAAGCATGGCTGTAACGCACTTATCCATTCAACTTTCCTAAAGACTGCATTTTGATTGCTGCTGTTGTGAAACTGGAGTCTGTAATCCTTTGCTGCCATAAAGTCCTGCTCCGCTTTTGCAATTCTTTGATTGGGGAGCAGCTTTCGTATTGCGTGTGCATTTGAAAAAGATTGAGTTTAGCCATTGTTCAGTGAATCAGTCTGCCCTTGTTTTCAGGCAAAGCTTTCCATGACCCAGGCCTGTTTTCAGATATTAGTTAACCCATGGGAAGAATGGTCTGCTAATAGGTGCAGGTAAAATGTTGGTGTAGTTGGGTGCAGGTTGCTTTTTTAATGTGGGCCATGCCGACGCACGGAATTCAAAGGCTATTTCCCCACTAAGCAGGTGTGCAGAGACTGAACATGATCCCCCAACCCTCGCTATCCACCTCCCAGGACTCCCCTCATCAGCCCTGCTCTATGCCCTTTTCAAGTGTGTTTACCTGGTTTGAATGGGCCGTTGATAATGCCTCTTGCTTTCACAGATGGGCATGTGTGTTTGTGTGCACACAGAAATGTCTGACTTTTGTGAGGCTTGAATGAAGGCAAGTTGTACAATGATAAAAGTCACATCCATTGATCTGCTGTTGTTCAACATCTTTATAAACAACTTGGAAGAAGGAATTGAGGGGTTGCTCATGAAAATTGCTGAGGACACCAAACTGGGAGGGGCGGCAGCTAATGCCATAGAAGACAGAATTGGGATTCAATATGACCTTAACAGATTGGTGAACTGGACCCAAACTAACAGAATACAATTCAATATGGACAAATGTCAGGCTCTACACTTCGGCAGGAAGAACCAGCTGCACAAATATAAGATATGGGACATCTGGCTTGCCAGTAGGACATGTGAAAAGGGTCTAGGGGTCTTATTGGACCACAAACTTAATATAAGTCAACTGTGTGATGCAACAGCAAAAAAACAACAAACTACAAACCCAAATTAATGCCATTCTAGGCTGCATCAACAAAGGGATAGTGTCCAGATCAAGGGAAGTAATAGTAACACTCTACTCTGCCTTGGCCAGACCACACCTGGAATACTGTGTCCACTTCTGGGCACCGCAGTTTTAGAAGCGTATTGACAAACGAATGTGTGCAGAGTAGGGCAACCAAGATGATCAAGGGTCTGAAAACCAAGCCATATGAAGAACGTTTGAGGGAGATAGGTGTGTTAACTTGGAAAAGAGGAGGCTGAGAGATATGATTGCCATCTTCAAATATCTAAAGGGCTGTCACATGGAAGATGGAGCAAGCTTTTTCTCCTTCTTTTTACTTTTTTAATTTTTAATTTAATTTTGATGTATTTAGTCTCATTGTTGAGTTGTATTTTAACCAGTTGTTTTATATTTGGTGTTAGCCGCTCTGAGCCCGGCTTTTGCTGGGGAGGGCGGGGTATAAATAAAAATGTATTATTATTATCACTATTATTACTATTATTCTCCAGAGAGGGTAGGACTCAAACCAATAGATTCAAGTCTAAATTCAGATTCTGAACTAAACATCAGGAAGAACTTTCTGACATAAGAGTCATTCAACAGTGGAATGGATTCCCCCACGAGGCTGTGGACTCTCATTCATTGGAAGTTTTTAAGCAGCAGTTGGATGGCCATCTGTCATGGATGCTTTAGTTGAGATTCCTGCATTTCAAGGGGTTGGACTAGATGACCCTCAGGGTCTCTTCCAACTTTATAATTCTGTGATTCTATAATTCTGTGATTCTACCCCTGGAAGGATGCTCATGAAGGAATGCAGACCTCTGCTGAAACAGGTTTCCATCCCCTGCACTTAAGCTTGCGGCTTCGCATGATTCTAACCAGCTTTGAACTGATTTTTAAGGAAGAACATGTGTTGTTTGTTTATTATTATTATTATTAAGTTTCTGTGGCATTTCACATGCTCAGAACATGTTTAGATTGGCTCAACAGTTTCTACACGGGATTCCTAGCATGCTAACTGCACACATGGTGACTGGCAGACACATGTCAAAGTGGCCCCATCCATGGGTAAATCTTGCCCTGTGCATGTTTACATAAACACAGATATTATGTTCAGTGCCACTTTTAAATTCAGGCCTTAAGTCACAGTTTGGTGTCATCCGTTTTGTTCTTGATATTCAATTTAAGTCTTACCCAATAGTGACTGGAAGTTTGGTGGCAGCCCCATTTCGTAATCAATAGGCCCAGAAATGTTCAAATTAAAACCCTGTAATATAATCTGAATACGTACATGTTTTATATCTTTGAAACAAACAATGAGCATAACACATGTGCAGCTAATTGACAATGCACAAATTCTTGAAATGCTTCCAAGCAGATAGCAAATTCAGTGTAAAACAAAGATGCATTTGAGTGGAAGTAAGAATGTACATCTCATCTCCTTGACGACCATTCTAATTACCTCAGCTTGGTTGATCAATATTTGATCTTTTCCCCACAATGCAAACGTGTCACTTTAGCTCTGTCACTTTCTCTCTCTCTCTTTTGCTTTTTGGTAATTTGCAGCCAAGTGAGGTCCATTGTATTTGCTCTTTCTGGCTTTGGTCCAAGGTTCCTCTTGCTGGTATAATGCAGTTCATTGATGTGAGTGTGATCTCCTGGGTGGATTTATCCACAAATTTAAGACAATTAAAAGCCTTTATAAAGCGTTTCATCTAATGTAATTATCATAGTTCAATAATTCTGCTTTTAAAAATTGCTTCTATCATTTTATGATATTTCCCTCACACCCTCTGGTTTTATAAAACCTTTTCAGAAGCGTGGTAACAGCATCTGCTGTTCTATGTCAAAGATGTTACAAATTTCAAATGTTTTATTAAACTACTTCGGGGGGGGGGTTGGAATGATAGGTGATGAAAAGTACATATGAAGAGTTTGAAACAGGATTGTTAAAGTAGCAAAGATATCATACACATGGATAGCTCAGTTGGTTAGAGCGTAGTGCTGATAATGCCAAGGTTGCCGTTTCATTCCCCATATGGGACAGCAGCATATTCCTGCATTGCAGGGGGTTGAACTAGATCAGGGGTCAGCAAGGTTTATCTTGCCTGGGCTGGATCGCTCCTGTGGAGATCCCTCTGTGGGCTGGATCGCGTGCGCACATCTGATTTCCAGTGCCAGCGTCTGCGCAGACACGATTTCCAGCACCGCGGAAGCGAGTCCCTGCACTGCACTGCTCTGATTTAGCGCAGAATACGAGTGGGCAGCTCGGTTCGGGAATGGCTCGTGGGCTGGTCAAAAGGCCTCTGCGGGCTGCTTCCAGCCCATGGGCCTTAGGTTGGTGACCCCTGAAGTAGATGATCCTCAGGGTCCCTTCCAACACTACAGTTTTGTGATGAAACCAGCGATGGTTATGCAAAACGAGAAAACACCACAATACATCTTTTTAGTAACAAGTGACAATAGGTGTTTTTTTTAAGTTATTGGGGCTGTAAATGGGCTGTACGCACCCAGATTGAGCCAGTGAGGGAAATTCCTGGCACCACGGCATGCTTAGATCCCAGTAAAGAGGGTTTCCCTCTCAGTTTTCTATTTTACCACTGCTGAAGCAAGTTTGGCATTCTTGCTGCTTTCTACAGGTGAAATGAAGATTTGTCTGTTACTGTAAATGCTTCTGTATGTTTTGACCTTCTCCATAAATGGGTTTGCTGCCTTGCCCTTGAATTACTCTCCTGCGGTATGTTCTTCGCAAGTATGAGTCAAAAGTCCTGCTGGACAAATTGTTTCTTCTTTTACCTGGGAGAGGCAGGTCGCGTGGATATTCTCTACATACTGACATTATTTAACCAGAGGTTGAAGGCCATATAATGTTTCCCTCTGTGTGTTTGTGTATCTGCCTTTCTTGTTTCCTTTTAGGAACAAAACTTTTTAAAACCTATCCTGGGATTAGATCATTTTATATGCAACAATCCTGTTGCACCTCAGCTATATATTAAGATGATCTATTTTACTCTCCAAAATAAATGTGTTTTGTCAAGATAAGCAGCTTCATTTCAGACTGTGTACAACGTGATGGCCTTACTTTCATTCACCTCCAAATAGCTAATTTCGAGTTAGCTTGAAATGTTAAGTAGTAAATAATGTTATCCCATGGACAGAGATAACTTGACGCAGTTTTCATTAAAAGTTGCATATGGTATCTGTTAGTAATTGGAACTTTTGCGGTTGAATTATTGTGCAGATTAGCCATAGCACTGAGGGTTCTCAACTTTAAAGACCAGTTCTGTTTTGAATCTCACAAATTCCTCCTAGTTTTGTAAGGTAGTCTGTAATCTTATCCAGGACATATGTAATACCACGATGCCAAGACAAGAGGAGATCCAAACCATTGCTTTGACATTTGTGTGTTTAGGTTTATTTTCCAATTAGATGAACACCCTTTTGTTTAAACTTTGTGGCCATATCTTTCAACTTGCTTCACAAAGCAAAGAATGTAGAGTCAAAACTGAAGGAAATTTATATTATTAAACCTAGCAGTTGGCACCTCAGTCCCCCTAAGGCAAAATTTACATGCACTTTTGAAGCACTTTTAAAAACATTTGATGGTTTGGGTGGTTTTCAGCTTTATTTGAGAAATCTTTCCAAAATTATGCAAAGTTGCCCCAGTAAAGAAATTCTATGTGGGCTTGTCCACACAAGAATTTAATGTGGATTTGAAGCTTCTTGTATCTCAGAGTTTTTTTGATGGCCCCCACACAAATTGGCAACCCACATTTCTCCCATAATTAATTCAGATTTTCCCAAACCACATCTAATAAGGGAACAAAAAATAAATTTAAAAAAATCCCGTTACCCAACTGTGACCATACTGAGATCACATTGTGGGAGGTTTTTTTTTTAAAAAAAAACATATGTGGTGAGGTTTCTTAAAAAAGCGTGCCTAGACATTCAATTGTTGCACCCATAACCTAGGTTTAAGGTGCCCTTTAGCTCCTAGCTTTCATATCTCAGTTTCTAACACTGCCTTAATTTATGGTTTTCCTTCTTTTCATTAAGGGATGGGGACACTTAGATTACAGCATTCCGCATTATGTCATTGGTTTAGTGAAGCATCAGGATGGAGCATAAACAATAGCATCTGGTTTCCTTTGTGCTTCAGAGAATGCAGACACACATCTGAGATCTCCACATCCTCTGTGTGCTTTTGATGCAGTTCCCATCCTGAAAAGCCATGCTGTGATTTCAATTAGTGCAGACGTACACCCAGCCACCTTAACAGGCTCAGCAAAATAATTGTTTTGTTTCAGCACTTGAATGTCTAGATCTGGTTAGTGTTACCAAAAAAAAGTGGGAGTGGGGGGGGGATATCACACCTATGGTATTAAGCCTGTGCTTCGATTGCTTTTTTAAAAAAATGTCTTGGACACAAGTAATAACCTAATAGGGAATAGCTTGATTTCATACACAGGAACTGCAGGATTACTTCTACACTTTACTGGTCCCCTGTAACACAAAAAAACCCCTATAAATGCCCAATGGAAAAACAGTGGAAAATGAGAACTGCAGCAGGCCTTTTGAGATCAAATTTATGGCACAGAACACTCTCTTAAGGTTGTGTTTAAAAGGCAAAGAAAGCACATAATTAAATTTGCTGGGTTTTACCAACTTAAAAAGCCTTAAAAAAACTTTTATTACATATATTTATTATTTCTCCAGCAAACTATTATGCATATAAGTAAGATTTTCAGCAAGGGAAAACTGAAATTTATAGTCTTCATTAAAATGGGGTTATAGGAGAAATGCAATAATTTAATTAATATCACACTTCTTGAGTACTTTTAATATATATGTATGTTATTCAGGATTCACGGTCCTTTTGTGATGTGATTATGATTTTATGTTGAGAAATGTGGGTGCAATCTGGAACCCTAAAATCTGTTGGAGCATTGCCATTGATTTTAGTGAAATGCAGATTGGTGCCTGTGTTTGGTATCTTGCAGGCTTTCCTGTTCACTGGAATACTCTCTTCATTTGGTATTATTTACTGTGTTTTGGCACTGTGTTCTAAATAGCCATCTTTGCGTGGCAATGTCCCTCCCTCCCCATGAGAATAAAGACACTCGACACATCAGATAGATTTAAATGGGTGAAAAGGCCACAACTTTATTGGTTACGGATGTTGAGCGGTATTGGCTTAGGCATTGGACCCTAACCGTCTATATCCGACGCCAACCCATGTGTTGGGCATCCAGGAAGACTTAACCACCAGTAAGAAGCCCGGTGATGCACATCAACCGGAACTCCTGTGATCACCATTAGGGGCGTGCCTTAAGGCCCTAGCCTCCCCAGGCTTCGAACCAGGCCACGCCCCCAGAATCCTTTAACGGAATACTCCTCCATTTCCAGGGCAGGTGATGGCGCTACCTGCCCTCCTCAGCTCTAACGCAATTTCCAATGCTTAACTGCCAAAACAAAGAGTTGTGACGAATTGCTACAAGGTAGGCGGGAAAAAACCCTTGGCTAGCCCAAGTGGGAAAAGTCCTACCAGGCCAACCAAGGCGACCAACCAAAGTCCATAGCAAGGTCAAAGCTAGCCTAAAGGGTGGGTGGGTGGGTGGGTGGGCGGGTGAACCGATGCAGCTGGTGAGCGGGGTGAAAGAGGGCAGGTTCCCGCCCTTCTCCTGCTTAAAGGAAGCAGGACAGGCCCCCGGCCGACAGGGTTGGTCGGTCCTCAAATGATGCAGGCAGGAACCCCCCAATCACTCAGGGGCTGAGCTGAGCTTTCAGCCCCTGTGCGCGTGATCGGATCGTGACGCCTGCAACTCCACCTCCTGCGCAGGCGCGGAAATTCTTTTGCCAGCAACTCATGGTTGAAATGGTGCTCATTATCCACAGGCTCATGGAGTAAAAATGACTGCAGCTTATAGGTAGGCTAGTGGCTGATATTAATAACTGTCAAGAAAAAATGGTCACGAGTGAATTAAAAAAAAAAATACAGCTTCTTTTGAATGCAAAGTTGTACAAGATGACCCAGTTCTTTTTCTACATATTTACACCTGTCTTTAGGTGCCAGACAAAAAAAAACCCTTTTCATCTGACATTTGGCTTTTAATTATCTATGGCCTTTTTGCATGGGTGGGATGCTTTAATCTAGTTTTTTAAAAAACAGAATTGTCATTCATATATATATATGTGTGTGTGTGTGTGTGTGTGTGTGTGTGTGTGTGTGTGTGTGTGTGTATGCTGTTTTAATGTATGTAGGTGGTTGTTTAAAATATTGTAAGTTGCTCGTGCATTTAATTTTTTTTAAAAAAATGTTTCTGCCTCAAGAGAGATGGGTAGGGAGCTCTGGGCCCTCTGTAGTCAGCAGCTGGTGGAAGAGAGGCTCTGGAAAGGAATGAGTTTAGCTGCATTAGCTCAACTTATTTGTTCCTTATTTGCGATTGGACAGTCAGTCTTCAGACGGTGAGGAAGAATTATTCATGCTTCCTCCTCCTGTCTTGGTTTTCGACAAGGGATGAGGAAATATGAAAGTATTGGTAAATTTTGCCTGCTGCACTCCCCCTTGCTAAGAATCTGGCCTAGGTTGCACATCTGTTTTGCTGTACTGAATCTTGAAGATTTAGGACTTTGGCGTTGGAGTGCAGAGCTGGCTCTAGGCATCTGAATGTTGGTTGGTAGCTCAGGTTATCATCTTTGTCATCTGTGTGAAGTTTGTGTCGAAGGAGTAGCACTCCTTCAGCCTCAGCAGGTCTCGGTGAGAAACCACTACGAAATTTGCGTTGGGATTACATCCAGAGTAAAAGAAAAGGCACTGATAGAAAGAGGGTTGTCCTGTTTAGGGACGTCACTTGCAGGCAATGGACAAAGGCCACCATCACTATAGAAACTCCCATGGGGATCAAACTAACCTCAAAGCACATGATATACATGTGACCCTATAGGGAACGACCGACCCAGTCCAACTGTTAAAATGGTTCCCAGGAAGTCCTCCTGTGCAAGCCACATTGCAGTTATTATGAACTCTTCAAGAGTGCTAGTATATTATTATTTGGCTTTCACTGATTTCAGTGCAGTTCAGCCAGAGAGTGATTAAATCTTACTAAGATGTTAAAAGGGGAAGTCATAGCTGCCTTATCAGTATTTTTCAAAATTTAATTTCTTTCTCCATGAAGAGTTAAGGCATAAAATTTGCCTTTACTCCTTTTCCTTCTATAAGTAAAGGGAAGTAGAAGTTTTGCCTCAAATTAAGACACTAACGCCAAACAAAGTCTCCTATTGTGTTGCATTTGTATAGGTTTGGAATGATATTTGATAAGGACAGAGCATCTAATAATGGAATCTTTTTATTAAAAACAACAACCTTAAACTTGTCTTTTGCTTTATCTTGTATTAAAATGTTTAACACAGACTAGATAACTATTCCCTGTTCAAGTTTCATACTCGAACAAAAGTAGACAGCATGTGCAGAATCCACTGTAACAAAATGTATGAACAGTAAGATATGAAAACTGTTGATTATGTTGTCTGTGGTGACATACAAACAAAGTGATAACTGTTCGCATCAGTAAAGGTTGAAGAATGGCAGTGTCAGACTGCGTGAAGATTAGCGTAAGGATTTGACATCTTTGGTGAAAATTTATAATTACATATGACACTTTTAGTAGAGATTGGAGGGAGGGTGGCATTTCCTGAAGAATCTTTGTTTTAAAGTCACGTCAATTCTAAGAGTTTTAACTGCTGCACAACAACTGCATTTTGCTTTCTGTAGAATTATAGGTAGGAGATTATGGAATCTGCCAAGCTGCAGCAGGAGTATGTTTTGGGTGGCAAAATTTCTAGGGAAATCCTGTCCCCAGCAATCTCTGCCACTTTAGCATCTCTTACATTCCACACACAGCTTCTAGAACCATTTCAGTCTGGTTTCAGGCTAGGTTTGGGTGCCCAAACAGTCTCAGCTGCCCTGTTTGATTATCTCTTTGGGAAGTGAGATGGGGGAATGCAAAATTACTTGCCTCTCTGTAATTTTTGACCCTTTTGGCCATGGTGTTCTCCTGGAGTGACTCATGAAGCTGGGAATTGCAGGCACTGTGTTTCAATGGTTCTGCTCCTACCTGCAAAGTAGTTCTAGGAGACTGTTGGTCAGCTCCATGGCTTTGGGGCTGTGGGGTTCCACAAGGATTCATTCAGTCTCTTGTGTCATTTAACATCTACAGGAAACCATATGAAGCTGTCATCCAGGGATTTGGTGCATGGTGTCTTCAGTATGCTGATGACACACAGACCTCTCTTTCCATTTCATCGGAATCAAGAGAGGCTGTGAAGGTGTTGAGACAGTTGTCTGGATGCAGTGGTGGACAAGATGGGGGGCAATAAATGGAAAGATGAAAGTATTGTGAGTGGGTGGTTCCCATTTCCAGGAGTTAGGTGTTTAACCTGTTCTAGGAGGGGTTAGGAAGATGTTAGTAGTATGGGAGTACTTCTGGATTCCCACTTATCACTAGAATATCAAGTGGCTTCTGTGGCTTGGATTACTAATGCCCAATTTAGGCATAATTCTGATTAGATGATTCATCAGCTACAGATGTTTCTGGACTAGGATAGTCTGGCTTTAGTTGTCCATGCTCTGATAGCTCTCATGTGGAATACTATAATGCAGGCTTCCCCAAACTGCGGCCCTCCAGATGTTTTGGCCTACAACTCCCATGATCCCTAGCTAACAGGACCAGTGGTCGGGGAAGATGGGAATTGTAGTCCAAAACATCTGGAGGGCCAAAGTTTGGGGATGCCTGCTATAATGCATTTTATGTGGGGCTGCCCTTGAAGTCAGTCTTGAGGCTACAGACTACAGTCAGTGCAGAATGCAGCTGCTGCCTTGGTAAGTGGGGCAACCTGACAGGAGCAGGTGTCACTGGACTTAAAACTCTGACAGTGAGCTACCAAGCTCAATAGGTACAAGGTGCTAGTACTAAGCTCTCCAGTGTCTTGGGACCCAAGTACCTAAAAGAGTGCCTTCCCCAATATCAGCTGTCTCAAACCTAGTTGCTGCTGCTGCTGCTGGGGGCTGCTTGGTTAGCATTGATGCATGGCAGGGCCTTTTCGGTGGTGGTTCTGCATAGAATGTCATCCCTAGCGAGGTGCCTCTGTCTCCATCATTATTACCTTACAAGAGTTAAGGTAAACATTCCTGTTTCCCTGTTTGTAAGATAAGGGTCTGTTCACAGTCATTGTCACTTTATTTTGTGCATTTCTTCTCGGTATTTGTTAAACTCAAAGGGGACACAGCAGAGCATGAGAAAACACCAAGCAAAAATATAAATGCATCTATTGTGTTATCTATAGTATATCTGTATGGAATATAATTCAAAACAGTTTAATAATAGCTACATAATTTTAAAAGCCTTAATAGCAAATCCTTTCATAATTCAGACATATTGAAGTATGCGGTATGAGATCGCAAGTGTTTCCATTTTCATGCTTTGATTCCAATATGCATTTGCAATAGTGATTCCTTAATCTGCAGAAATCTGGCAAAGCATGAGGATTGGTTTCAGACATAACAGGAAACCATCATTTCCTGCTACATGAATGAGCTGCAATGAGCTTTTGGATCCCTACTCCCTTCTTTTTCTCTTTTATGTGACTGAGGAGGAGCTCAGAAACATCTGTTTCCAGTTTTAAACATGATGTCCAGACACAGGGAATTATAGGTTGTTTAAACTATAGTTAGTAAGAACAAGGCTGGACGAAACCATGGTTTGATTTTCTGATTCATTCTCAAATTAGCTCCCTAACCTCTTTGGGGCCGAGACACCTTAACTTGTCTTTTCAGAAGGGGGGGGGCATGATTTGGCCAGCATTGGAGGGAGTCTCTGGTTGGGACTCCCTACCTCCCCACCCACTATAATTAAAGCATTACAACTTATGAAATGGTAGCTGTTGCATCATGAAAATTAAAAATTCTACAATCTAATATTTAAGGAATCTATCATTATACTTATTATCTGATTGCAATAATTATTTTATAGTAAATGCTGCTTACTATAAATTATACCCAACTCTATAATCAATCCTGAAGATAGAGTAACATTTTTGTTAGTTGATGCAAACCCACGTATTACCCATGCGGTAGCGGTTTTTGCGCTGAAAGCCAGGGAAAGATTTATGGTAAAAGGTAAAGGGACCCCTGACCATTAGGTCCAGTCGTGACCGACTCTGGGGTTGCGCGCTCATCTCGCATTATTGGCCGAGGGAGCCGGCGTATAGCTTCCAGGTCATGTGGCCAGCATGACAAAGCCGCTTCTGGCAAACCAGAGCAGCAGATGGAAACACCGTTTACCTTCCCGCTGTAGCGGTTCCTATTTATCTACTTGCATTTTGACGTGCTTTCGAACTGCTAGGTTGGCAGGAGCTGGGACCAAGCAACGGGAGCTCACCCCGTCACAGGGATTCGAACCGCCGACCTTCTGATCAGCAAGCCCTAGGCTCAGTGGTTTAACCACAGCGCCACCTGGGTCCCTGCGCCACCTGGGTCCCTGAAAGCCAGGGAAAGATTTATGGATGACAATGTAAAGACCCCTTCATCGTCTGTTTAACTCGTTGCTTGTTTTCCTTCTCTTCCTGTTTTGTGGGATGAAGGTTTTGTTGGGATAGTATGCAATGAATTTTAATATTTTTAATTATTGTTTTGTTGATATTTGTGTACAGGCATGGTCCTCACAATAAACAGATTTGTTGTTGTTGTTGTAAATGCTGCTACTGTCATTATTTAGAGTGATTAGAGACTGTGTGTTTATTATAAATGCCATACCTTTGCAATATGGTGGTTGTAGACCTCTAGCACAAGCCTTCTGAAGTTCTCAACATTGCCTATCCCCCAACTCAACCAGGGCGACTATTTGGTAATGGGGTTGACTCAAATCTGCCTCTAGATGCAGACACTGAAAGCCAGAACATGATCAAGACCTCAAGCTGGAATCAGTATAAACCCCAAGGCAGCACTACCTGCCTGATCTGTGGTGGTGCTACATCAAAAGCCCAGCTGGATAAAGCTGGGATAAAGCAACTCTTCCCAGCTCATCTACCCAGGTCAGATCTAGGACCCAGTCTTGGATTATGCCTATTTCCCCCCACGCTTTGACCTAACATTATGCAGCAGCACTTGTCAGACTTCCTGACTTGTTGGCATTACAACCAGAGTCCCCCCACTGCCCAGCTTAAAGGAGGACTGGGAGAGGAGTCAGCCCTTCAACCCCCATATGGGACAGCTGCATATTCCTGCATTACAGGGGTCGGACCCGATGATCCTCAGGGTCCCTTCCAGTTTGATGATTCTATCTGATCCCTCTTTCCCTTATCTGTCCAATTCAGCTTCAGTTGCTTTATCTTCCTCTGCCCATGAGAATCTCAGAAGTGACTCCTGTCCAATATGCCAGCCTACTGAAACACTAAAATCAAATCATTTTTTTTTAAAAAAGCAATTGCTATGATTTAAAATTAACCCCCTTAAATCACTTTCTTGTAACTTTTTGGCTTTCTGAGCTGCTTTCAGTGAATTTCTGTTTAGTGTAAAGTATATTTAACTCTGTTTCCGTTGCACACACCAGTTGCCATCTTAAAGTAATCATTCATTATTTCCTAAAGAGTAATCTTGATAGTGTGTGCACAGAGATAATTACACATGTTATCTCAAATGCTGATCGCTTTCATGCTGTAACAGCAGCACAAAACATGGAAAAATATTAGTCAAAACCATTGTCACCCTCTTCAGAATAAATTTCAAGAGCCCCAAAGAGAGAGCATATTATCTCGCTATAATAAAGATTGCATCATGAGAAAAGTAGTCTTATCAAAAGAGGGAAATCGGAAGCATCCTTCTGTGTTGTTCAGATGGGAATAAAGAGTAGTGGATGTGAATGAGAACTGGATTCCTGTAGTATCTTCTTATTGTGTAGGGAGAAGCTTTTCAACTATGCTAGTCCTCACCTGCAATCTTACATAGTACAGGGCAGATATGGGTTTGCCATCTCAGTGAGAGGTAGGCCAAAGTATAATCAGAAAGCAATGTTCTCAGGACTCCTATAGACTGTGTGGAGCTTCTTGTAAATATGGTGAAGGGTTGTGTAGTGTTCCTCTGGACATCCTCGGGGCAACAAAGTCTGATTTCACACGGCGGGAATATTTTTAGTCTGTGCTTCTTTACTGTAAGATAATACTTACACCGATAGCAATAATTATGTGCTTTCAAGGCTGGATTAACCAGTAATAAGAGCAAGCTGGGGATGATGAAAATCCAAATTAACCTCTTGCAAATCTGTTAGGAACAATTCCTTTTTCAGCCGGTAACCTAGCAACTAAAATAAATTGAGAGAGAGAGAGAGTGGGTCCTTTTTGACATATAATGTTCCCAACCTGCTAAATCTTGTCCCAGCTGTTAAACACAGGTTCATATCCCAGCTAATGACATTTACTGTTTCTCAGGTCAACCTACCTTACAGGGTTGTTCTGAATTTTAATTTTATTTTAAAAGGAAATTTCTTGTGTATTCACTTCCCTGAGCTGCTTTGAAGAAGGCATGATATAATGAAAGGTGATGTTCACAAAGAGGGTCAAGTTGTAAGAGCAGTGTTGAAGACAGTATTCTTCTGTAAACTTCTTCTATCTGAAGAAGTGTGCATGCACACGAAAGCTCATACCAAAATAAAAACTTAGTTGGTCTTTAAGGTGCTACTGAAGGAATTTTTTTATTTTACTTCTGTAAACCAGTTGGCTAGAAACTGCAGGAGAGGAAGGAGAGGAAGGAGAGGAGAGGAAGGAGCTCCTGCTTGCATGCTTCCCATAGGGATATGGTAGACCACTGTGGGAACAGGATCCTGGACTTGGTAGGCTATTGGCCTGATGCAGCACGCTCTTCTTTGTTTATAATTTTTATTAAATTTTCTATTTTACAATGTAAAATATTCATTAAACAACCTTAAAATATCTTCTCTTTCCATGGTTCAATTTGCATATCATAAATCCCTGCATATTTTACATAAACTAAACCATTCAGTATTCCATTAATACCGGTACATCCATCAAAACTTGTTTACACTGTTGAATTTATCTTAATACTGCCAACGTTTTCAAGTGTACACAGTCCCCCCCCCCATATATTCAATAAACATTTTCCAGTCTTCTTTAAACGTATGTTCTTCTTGTTCTCTTGTTCTATATGTTAGGTCTGCAAGCTGTGCATATTCCATCAGTTTAAGTTGCCATTCTTCTTTAGTTGGGACCTCGCTCGTTTTCCATTTGGGGGCTAACAAAACACGGGCCGCAGTGGTGGTATATATAAATAGCCCTTTTTTTGACATCTGGGAATTCCCAACCAGCCGGCTCTTCTTAGGCTGTTATGATTGCAGAAGCAGTTCAGTGCATTGTACAATTTACACGGGGATAGTTTGAAATATGCATTGTACCATGAATTCTCTGTGGGCTAAGGTCCCGGACATCTTGGGCTGTATTAATGCAAACTTTCCATGGCAGCCTAAGGAGAAGGACAGGCAGCTGTGGAACCATTCCTGGGCTTCCATATGCCAATAGTGCTTTGGACAGAAAACTTAGCGAGCCCATTTTGGAACTCACTAATAATTTCGAAAGTGGTATGTGATATTGCTTGGAGAGTTGCTGTTGAAAAGGAAGGGAGGAGCTTTTCCCATTGAGTGTATGTTGAAGCCATTGCCTGGGCTGTGACCATAGAATTTAATTCGAAATGGATGTGCATCTCTAAAGCATAATCTTAGGCATGTATAAGATAACAGTTTGATGTTCTTAATGTTCGCTGCTGTATCTCGAGAACTTGCGGTGCAGCTGTTGTAATGATAAATACCAATGTGGCAACAATTAAGAGTTTGCTTTAGCCTTAATGAAACTGTTCCAGCCTTAAAGCAGCCCTCTCCTTTTGACATGTTGGCACTTACTTAAAAGAAAATGTCAGGGTCAATATAAGCACACATACTGACAGTTCAGCTTTTTACTTTGGTACAGAAAAGTGTTTGAAATTCAGCTTTCATCAAAAATGGGAACACTGCCTGCTTGAAATAAAACAATAGCTAAAACCTTCGTCATTTTCCACTTATGAAGCCATGCTTCCATTAAAATAAACAATGCAAACTGCAGCAAGCCAAAATCATTACTCAGAGAAATTTTTGCTTTCGTGCCATCCGTACTCTGTCCAATTTAAAACAACTGCATTCTGGATCAAATCAATGAAAATCAAAGAATCAACCAACAATTTCTTTTTGCTGAAAGTACTAGATAAAATCTGGTTTTAAAATGTAATAAACATGAAGAATCCTGGCTGCGTCTACATTGCTGTTCAAGGGAATTTCCTATTAGAGCACCACTCAGAGTCCCCCACCCTGGTTGCCAGTGACTTTGATGTTTTGAAGCGAGGTTCATGATAAATTTCTGGTGTGACCCTGAGCTTCGTTAACTTTAACCTTTAAGGGTACTAAGTGGTGTTTCATTTTTGGTAATGGGACACTTGAAAGTGGTTCTTGTAAGCACAGTGCGTTTAAATCCACAGGAGGAGGAAGCAATGTTTAAGCATGGCTGTGGATGCTTGTGTCCCAGGCTATCTCCGCCAAGTCATGGTATTTTACTTTTCTCAAAGTTCATTTAGCTTCTAAAGCAGAGGTTCCCAAACTTATTTGGCCTACCACCCCCTTTTCAGAAACAAAAATGCTCAGTGCCCCACACCCCACGGAAATCTATATTCTTTTAGTGAACAAACAGAAAGATGCAGTGGCAAATTTGTGTTTTTTATGCATCTATATTTGTTATAACTCTTGCATTTTGTGTGTTTATTTGGAAATAAATAAATACAACTATGTTACATTGGTAAGCGTCATTGCACAACAGATGAAACGTATACAGTTTATCAAATGTTTTATTCAACGCACACACACACCCAATTGCACCCCTGCATCCTTCCAGCACCCCCCTCCCGGCGGCAATATCGCCCACTTTTGGAAACACTGTTCTAAAGGTTAACAATAATTGGGTAGAGAAAAACAAGTGCTCCCAACCTCAGCCAAAGAGCTTTTTAAAAAACATCACTGAGTACAGCCATGATTTCTGATTTTGCCACTAGCAATGACTTCCAGAACCTAATGAGAGAAATCAAGTGATAACATTATCAACTCTCTTCAAAACTAAATGCTCATTTATCCAATATGTCACACTCAAGGAAACGTCTGCCATTGTTGCATCAGCCATGTGGTTAGTATGCAGCAGCAAAACTGGAATTTTGGAGGTTTTGGAAATAGGCTGTATCATAATTTAAGATTCTCTAGTTAGATCGTGCCATAGTTTAGGATTCTTTAGTTTTTCAGCAGGAGTGGGGCGGTTGCTCCTGAGAACCTATTGTAGACAAAAACATTCCAAAATTGTTTTGCTAAATTCGTCCATCCCATTGAGGAGAAAATTCTGAAGGTGGCAATAATGAATAAATATGGGTGAGGTCTGAAATGGCGATGACAGAATGTGGCTTTGTTGCGATTAAAATAATACAAACTGTATTTGTATGTACAGTTATTCCCATTTTGTTCCCATTTGGGAAAGATTTCCACTTTTTAAAGTAATTCTTCTTGCTTTTTACAGTTTCTTACACTTGCAAAATATTATTGAATCCTCATAGACTTGCTCAAATGTCTGCTAATGGGTGGTGTACGGTCTAGCTGAGCTTTTATACTGTTAACTATTCTTTTCAACTTCCTTCCTTCCCCATGCTGCAGGAATCTAAAAGATATTTTTTGTTGCATTACCCAAATTTCTAAAATTAGTTTTAAAAAGAAAAGACCTGCTACTTGTGTGTTCATCTAAATTATTTAAGGCATCACTTTGTTCTCATTTATTTCCTATCACGGTTGCAATCTTGTGGCTCAAAGGTGTTGTAGCACCTTGTGGGCCTGGAAAACTGGCTAATTATACGTTTAGTAGCACATTTTGATTCCAAAGAAGGGCAGTGCCAAAGAATGCTGCAACTACCGCACAATTGCGCTCATTTCACACGCTAGCAAGGTTATGCTTAAAATTCTACAAGGCAGGCTTAGGCAGTATGTGGACCGAGAACTCCCAGAAGTGCAAGCTGGATTTCGAAAGGGCAGAGGAACCAGAGACCAAATAGCAAACATGCGCTGGATTATGGAGAAAGCTAGAGAGTTCCAGAAAAACGTCTACTTCTGCTTCATTGACTATGCAAAAGCCTTTGACTGTGTCGACCACAGCAAACTATGGCAAGTTCTTAAAGAAATGGGAGTGCCTGATCACCTCATCTGTCTCCTGAGAAATCTCTATGTGGGACAAGAAGCTACAGTTAGAACTGGATATGGAACAACTGATTGGTTCAAAATTGGGAAAGGAGTACGACAAGGTTGTATATTGTCTCCCTGCTTATTTAACTTATATGCAGAATTCATCATGCGAAAGGCTGGACTAAATGAATCCCAAGCCGGAATTAAGATTGCTGGAAGAAATATCAACAACCTCAGATATGCAGATGACACAACCTTGATGGCAGAAAGCGAGGAGGAATTAAAGAACCTTTTAATGATGGTGAAAGAGGAGAGCGCAAAATATGGTCTGAAGCTCAACATCAAAAAAACCAAGATCATGGCCACTGGTCCCATCACCTCCTGGCAAATAGAAGGGGAAGAAATGGAGGCAGTGAGAGATTTTACTTTCTTGGGCTCCTTGATCACTGCAGATGGTGACAGCAGTCACGAAATTAAAAGACGCCTGCTTCTTGGGAGAAAAGCAATGACAAACCTAGACAGCATCTTAAAAAGCAGAGACATCACCTTGCCGACAAAGGTCCGTATAGTTAAAGCTATGGTTTTCCCAGTAGTGATGTATGGAAGTGAGAGTTGGACCATAAAGAAGGCTGATCGCCGAAGAATTGATGCTTTTGAATTATGGTGCTGGAGGAGACTCTTGAGAGTCCCATGGACTGCAAGAAGATCAAACCTATCCATTCTTAAGGAAATCAGCCCTGAGTGCTCCCTGGAAGGACAGATCGTGAAGCTGAGGCTCCAATACTTTGGCCACCTCATGAGAAGAGAAGAATCCTTGGAAAAGACCCTGATGTTGGGAAAGATTGAGGGCACTAGGAGAAGGGGACGACAGAGGACAAGATGGTTGGACAGTGTTCTCGAAGCTACGAACATGAGTTTGACCAAACTGCGGGAGGCAGTGCAAGACAGGAGTGCCTGGCGTGCTCTGGTCCATGGGGTCACGAAGAGTCGGACACGACTAAACGACTAAACAACAACAAGCACATTTTGAAAGAGCAGTATTTGGCACACTCAGCCTTAATCATCGCACGTTTCAGGATTATATGTGCTGAGGTTGCCTGATAGCTTCTTATGTTTTGTGTTTTCTTAATGCAACAATTCTTTCACAACTCTCTCTCTCTGCAATATAGTACAAGCTTCCATAGATTTATGCTCCATAATCAGTAGTTTATAATAAATTAAGCCAACTCAGGCTGTGCCATTTTTCTTTTAAAAGAGGGGTGAGGCACTCCGCTTTTAAAATGTTGCTTGTATGCATTATGTAAATGTTGTCCATAATTATACAGTCATCAAAGGTGGCCCTAATTATACGAACATCCAAATTCAACACACCGGCTTGCAAGTGCCAACATAACTTACCAGGTATTACATGCGAAATGTAACCATGCTGTAAATAATTCACAGCAGCTTGTAATTATTTTATATAAGAAAGGCTTGAAGCAACTTAGGCAGAAGCTGCATGCGCAAATCAAGCAGACGAAAGTTTAAATCCCAGAAACCTTTTGGGATTTTTCTAGGTATTTTTACTCTGGTTCTTGGGCAAAACAAGCCCCCCCCCACCGCGAGACACTGGTTCCTGTACATGCTTTCTTGGGTATAAGTCTCACTGAACTCAGTGGGAATTATGGCTGAGGAGGCGTGCGCGGAATTGTGTTAATAGCTTTTCAACTTGAGTTTTGCATTGGGCATTAAATTATAGAAATGGTTTCCCCTTTATTTTGTTATCAGAAAAAGTAAAGTGTTTTATTTCTTTGTTTATGCTGCCTTTTCAGGAAGTGAAAAGTAAGAAATGAATAATAAAAACAGTATTCCTCCCCCCCCCTATTAAAAATAAAACAACATGGCTGTTGTTTAAAGAGAACACAAGCCCAGCTCACCAGATTTGACTAATGCAGGATCAAAACCTCTGGCTTCTTTAGACATATAGTTCTGTAATTTGTTCCGTAATCGGCCTTGGTTGCCCTTTGCAGGGAATGGGGACAGGGAGAAAGTGACCTCACTCCTACTTCTTGATCTTTTGCCGACTTTTGATACCATTGACCATGGTATCCCCGTGAACCGGCTCCAGGAAATGGGAATTTGGGGGTACTGTGGCATCTTATTTCTTTGTGTGCTTCTTTTTCCCCTCCACAACAGAAATACTATTTTTTAAAAAAAACATATTTGAATAACAATTTATTCTGCATTTGCTTGCAGGGTTTCTTTTTGACAGTATCGCCGGAATCTATACTGAAAGTGGCATCTCAGGCTTCTGCAAACAACAAGATCTTCACTCTGAACCTTTCTGCACCATTTATTAGCCAGTTCTACAAGGAGCCCATGATGAAAGTTCTGCCTTACGTTGACGTCCTGTTTGGGAATGAGACGGTGAGTGTTGCTGGCCTATAGCGGCGTATAATGTTAGAACATCTACTCTGATTTCTGCTCTTTATTGATAAATATGTTTGGTTGTAACTTTTGTTACGGCGTGCAAGATACCTCTCCAATGTAAAAAGCGGCTGTAATCCAGTCTTGCAGACAGCTGGTTGCTTGGTATGAGTAGGAATTGTGTCCAGGCAACCAAACATGGACTCTTTCTATAGAAGTTGATTATTGCTTTTCTTATAGGTTCAAAATTACTACCATCTATATATATGTTTTCAGGCTAGTTACCCTGCCTAGCCCCCTTTTGCTGATAACTTTGTGGGGATTATTTGCAAACTCACTCTAGGTTCAACAGACTGGTCATTAGAAAGATCTGTTTTTGGCCTCTCTCTCCTTCCTTGTGCACAATGGAAGAGTGGCCCAGAGGCTCCTAGAGGCCTCTGATGTATGCTGAAATTCACACAGAGTACACTAGGTGGAATATAATGGAAATGGTACTGTAAAACTCAGAAACATGAGGAGTTAGGAGTCCAACGTTGTTTATTGCAAAGCAGTAGGTTACAGTCGGATTGTTCCACAAAACTGCAACCCCGTCCAGTGGTCCAGACAGTAGTATTTATAAAGTTTCAAACAAATCATTTCAATTTTCACCAATCATGTACATCATTACCTCATTTCATGTTTAATACACATGCGCAATAAGCACTGGCAATTTCTGCTGATTTAAGTTTTGATTCCCACCGTGTTCTGTTACATTGTGTATTAGTATGCATGTTGGGAACTTGTGTTACGTTTAGCCATTTGCACCATGTAGCAACTTATGTTCTAGCTTTGAGCTGTATCTTTGTGATTCACATATTAGCTGTATTTCTGCCCCAATTTTTTTTTGGGGGGGGGGCGGGCAACTTGCAAAATCATCAGTTTCATAAAGCAACAGGTTACCATAATTTCTCTATTAGAAGCGCACTCAAGGATTTCCAGTAGTACACATTATCACATTTATTGTGGCCCTTTGGGCCACCACCGCAGTACCTGTGTGACCTACCCAGTGCAGATCTGTTACCTGCTTACCCATCCTTCAGTGTTCGTCTGCAGGATAGTTTTGATTCTGTGGATTGCTTTCAATCCACATAATATCTTCACTGGCCACTTGCACATATCAGAGTCACTGTGAATTAGCAGTGTCCTAGTGCACACTGCTGAATCACTCCTTTTTCACTAAGATGAGGAGCAACAAACCACGAGCCTTGGCTTAACGTGACATGCAAATCTGCACACGTTTTATTTTTCTCTAAACAAACCATGATATTAACCCAAGGTTTGTTTTTGACCTAGCAATCGTTGCTTGTTTGGGAGAAACAAACCATAAACAATGGTTTGCATGTTACGCTAAGCCAGGACTCATAGTTTGTTGCTCCTGGATTGGTGAAGGGAGAAGCACAGTGGGAATGATTAGCTGTGTGTAACTCACAGAATGCCCCTTTGGAGGGGGAAAAAAAAGATGCTAGCTAAGGTTTGAGATGCAGAGAAATTACAGTTCAAAGCAGCAGACTGAAAATCTATTGTCATTTATCACCTGAAAGCAATTAACAAACTAGCTTTAAATACCACATTTTAATTTTGAATACCCAACTGCATCTGAATGACATTGATGATTTCTTCAGATATAAATGTCCATATTTTATGAGCTGCACGGGTGCTTTTGAAACCCACTTCAGTAGCTCAGTGAAGTAGATCAGTTAGAACATTTGAACTGATGCCTTGATCACTTCTTTGCAATTTTAGCTCATTGATATTTATTAACTAGGCTTCACATAATAAATTTAAACGTGGGCTATTTGGTATAAAAGTAATTATTGCTGCTATCCAATTATGGCTATTCAGTGCTCATTATGCAGCGATACATGACTGGCGACCTTGATTATTGTCATTTCTTTTAATTATTATTAAATTTAGTTTTCTGATAGTGTCATTTTGCAAATGGTTCTTAGCCATAATACCTTCCAAGCCTACTGTAATCACTAGATAATTAACCTGCCAGGATTTAAGCACACTCAACTTTGCCTCGGGATGCTTAACAGTCAAATAAGGTCAATTATCTCCTGATGGTAACAGCTTTGTCACAAGTTGCTGCTTAATTCATCTGCAAAACTGCTCACCTTCAATAGATATTTGCAACCCAAGCTAACTTTCAGTACTAATCAGAGCTATTTAAGTTGTCAGAGGACATAAACTTTAAATATTATGTCCAAACGGCGTGTGCTTGATGAGCAAAATGCTATTGCCTTTGTAAGCAGAAAGGAGTATGAGTATCAGAAGGTGGATTGTTGCAAACATGGTAGAAGTCGTGGGTGTCCAACTCATGGTGGCCAAGGGGTTGTAGTACGTCTAGACCAGGGCGGCCCAACTTTTCATACCAAGTGGGCCACAAGGATACTTTGACACCAAACCTGCAGGCTGCACACCGCCTTGTCGAGTACTGGTGGGAAAGTTGCCAGGGACTGCCAAAGCTGGGAAAGTGCTAACTAGGCTTTGGGAAGGAGGCAAGAGGACTCCAGGACCTGTCAAAACCCTCATGCCTCCTTCCCCAAACCCAGCGCCTCCTTACGTGGCTTTGGGAAGGCAGCATGAGGGCTGCGGGGTGGAGTGGGGGTGTCAAATGCTGCCAAAAAAGTCCCTGAGGGCTACATGATGAAACCTCCCTGGCTCAACAGAAGCAGAAAAGTCTGCGGTGGCATAGTCTGGCCTATATTTCTGCCAGCCTTTTCAGCTCAGTTTATTAAAGGCAAAACTACTGCCTGACAAGAGGGGGTTGGACATGAACATTATGAAGTGAAGGCAACCAGCTTGGATGTTTCTTTTGAAAGGATATAGTGGAGTCGTGGTAGATCATTTTATCCGTGGTTATTTGCCATGAGGTCAAACTGCAGGTTGTATTGGTTTTAGATTGTAGGGCCCTCTTATTTCCTGTGACTACGCGAGCTAAGAACTCTGGCTTGTTCTACCTCACACTGTTGGTTTGGGGCTGGTCCCTGTCTCCATGCTGTACCGAAGAAGACCAGTAAGGCTGGAGGAGGGTGACTAAACCCAGTGGCTTCCTTTGTGGAGTTGAGTTAGCTATGCACTGAGGACCTTTTCTGTCATTGCTCCCTGTGGACTGCTCTCCCCAAAGAGGTCCAGTTGGTGCAGGAAGTACATTTTTTGGCACCAGGTTGAAACATGTTTATTTCCTCTGACCGTTTAAAGGGTTATATTGGCTCAGTCAGCTTTTAGTTTCGATAATCTTCTGCCGCTTCTCAGTCTCTATGAAATATGTTATTGTATTTGTACATTTGAATTGTTTTTATGTCTTAAAAGCACTGCCCTTGAATCCATTAGATGAAAGGTGGTGTAGAAATGTTTTAAATAAATAAGTGACTTGGTGTTTCCACAACTGAGCCTGGTTTTGAACATGCATCTTCCATAGGCGGTAGGGTTGTTTTTTTCAGGCTCCTCAAATTAAAATAATGAAAACCTGGCACAGTTGCAAGAATACATACTCAAAGAGTTGCTCATTAATGCCATTTTGACATTATGCCAGAATCCAGCTGCAAAGCCCTGCCCACACATAAAAGTCAAAGATCAAGCTGTCAATGAAACAATTTCCTCTCGCAAATAATTTATGTAGTCGTGAAACAGTTTGCGAATAACACGCCCAGAGTCCTCATGTTAAAATGGGGCGGGGAATCTTACAAAAAGCAATGTTTGGAAATATTAGGCTTGCCAAACATTAGTGTGTCAAACACATGAACTCCACAGAGGACAACATTTTCTTATTTTTATTATTACTAAGTACCGTACATTTTCATAATTTTGTAGTAGTAATAGTTTTAATAATAATAATTGGCATTTTTTCTCTCCCCTCCCTCAGAGTCCCTAATAATGCCAATACTGTATCCATTAAAGACATTTTGTAAGCTTTGGGAGTCAATTCCATATTCTAATTAATAATAGAAATATGTGTATAAGAGGGAATCTTCTAATCTAATTGCTCTAACCTGGGCTCCTTGGGGAGGAAGGGCGGGATATAAAATAAAATAAAATAAAATAAAAACCGATACTGACATTTAAGACAGATTCATAGATGCTGATGTCTGGTTTGCTTCTCAATGCACCATAAGCAAATAGTAACTTGTTGCAGTAACGTGTAATACAGAGAAGAGTGGGGCAGCACCCAAAGAAGGCTGCTTTCATTAGAGGTTTAATTATTATTTTTTAACCTAGTTTGGATCCTTTACATCATTTTATCCATTATTTTCTGTGGAAGATACTGAATTTTCAATTATCAAAAGGTTGTGGGACCATTATCATTCCTGCTAAATTAACAGGGATCTTCTTCCACACAGCCTGAGTATCTGATAAATTGTCTCTGGCTGGAAAATGAGCTACTCTACAGTGCTGGGGAGGTTCATAATGTCAATGGCATGCTGTAAAGATGTGCTGTGGGAAGGATTCTGAAGCACCCCTGGGCTATTTCAGCTATGGAGCAAATCTCTTCTTTCTGCGCCCCTCCTTTCTGCTAGCTGCAGCAGCTTTACAAAGATGAAATACTTAAAAATCATAGCTTAGCCTTATCGCCGCCATTGATAAAAGCCCTGTTACTGGAAACGATCTGAATCACTTTGGAATTAATCATCCTAAATATAACAGCACATTTCTTTGTGACTCACCTGTTTCAATTAATCTTCCTATTTAGCATTGTTTCCTCGATTGCTCCAGTAAAAATTCAGGTGCAGTAGGTATTCTAGTATATACCTAGTATGCTGTGAGGGAAAGGAGAAGCTGCAGCACAGATATTTAAGATACTTTAATGCTGCTTTCAACCACACACCTTATGAGCTGTTCTATTACCCTAATTTAGAAATTATGCCACCCTTTCTTAAAAAACCAATGTTTCCACCATGAAAAATGTACTGGAGAGAGGTGAGCGGTGGTATAGAGCAAGCGTTTCTTCTTAATAACAAATATATTTTCCAATGGCTGCTCTCTGCTCTCTGGCTGCATGTTGATCCTTCTTAGATGCTTCTTAGATAAGGAAATTTAAAATAAAAATGTTAAGCTCCATGAAGTGTCATATTGTGAGAATATTCTGCTGTGCACTAGCATTTTTCAGAGGTAAGAATAATATTTGGCTGTTAAAAGTTTACAGCGCCTTTGGAGTGGTGCTTCCGTAAAATTGACATAATTGCCAAAACTGCACAAAGAACCAAAAGCACATGAGTTTGCCACCTCAGTGGTAATTGTACTGAGGCAAAACCTTTTTCAACTGGAGTAAAAAAAAAGGGGGCTCACCTGACTTTTGTTGTTACAGGTTTCCAAAAGAAAAAGAAATATACCCATTCACCATTAGAATTGCCATTTAGATATTTGAACGAGCCTCTTAATTTTATTATTTTCAGTTTATCAATGCCCAGACCCCAGCCTGTCTTCCTCCGATATGCCATTCCTAATCCTTTTGCATGTTGGTTGATCTTTGCAGTCTTTCTTTGTTTTGTATCCTCCTCAAATAGAGGTAAAGGTAAGGGGACCCCTGACCATTAGGTCCAGTCGTGACTGACTCTGGGGTTGTGGCGCTCATCTCGCGTTATTGGCTGAGGGAGCCGGTGTCCAGGTCATGTGGCCAGCATGACAAAGGCGTTTCTGGCAAACCAGAGAAGCACACGGAAATGGCATTTACCTTCCCGCTGTAGCAGTACCTATTTATCTACTTGCACTTTGACGTGCTTTCGAACTGCTAGGCTCTCCTCAAATAGTAGTGACGAAAACTGGACTTGATATCGTATGAAACTGAAATTGCTCCGCCTGTCATAGAAACTGAAATGGCATTTGCCTTTCTGGCAAAAGAAACGCATTGCTGTTTCTCATTTTTATAAGTTTCTGATTTTCCTCTTTCTAAAATGTAACTGTGCTACATTCTAGTAATCCTGATTATTAATACCATTTTTGACTATCAGAACCATTTCTTTAATGTCAAATTGTCCAAGCTTTTGTATTATCTGTAACTTTTATGAGGAATTTTTGTTTCCTCCAAGTTTTGTAATAGGGGTTTCAAACAGCCCCGTAACTGAAGGCAGACTCCTCAGAGCATCTCTTCTCAGATCCTCCCAGCTTGGCTCTCTTCTTCCCCCCCCCCCCCCCATGCTGAGAATGCACAACCCACCTGTAGTCTGGAAAATAATAATAGACACAAGCACATAATGATGAGAAAGCCCACACGACTCACACATACAATTTCCCCTCCCTAGTTCACCCAATGGAGGGAAATGGGTGTAAAAAAATAAGTCAATAGGCTGTGAGAGCAAACAGCAGACAAGAAAATAAAAGGCTGAATATAGAAGAAGAGAGAAAAAAAGGAAACTGAGCACAGGAGAGGGGTGAAGAAGAACATCTAGACACTTATTTAAGAAGGGTAGGGCACAAATGTAAGAAGGTGGCTATGTTCTGCTCCAAAACTGAAAGCAGCAGTGCTTCTGAATGCCAATTGCTGGAAAGTACAGGACGGAAGGGTCTCTTGGGCTCAAATCCTGCTTGCTGGTTTCCCACGGGCCACTGTGTTCAGCCACTGTGAGAACAGGATGCTAGACTTGGCCTGATCCGGCAGCAAGCAGGCTCTTCTTATGTTCTTAAGATAAATAAATTAATGTCTCAGGATTAACATTTTCAAGTAAAATTAGATGTTGAAAGCAAAAATTAAACCTAGCTCCAACATGTTGCCAAAATTGTACAACTTCTGGGATTTAAGATTTTAGTTTGTTTATGTTTTTCCTTGATAAGCCAGAGGCCTAAATCTAAGACAGTTAATCTAATAGATCGGAGCATTTAATTCTATATTTGACAGGCTACAGATAGCTATAAAACCAAGCCCATTGTAGATGCTAAGTAATATGATGGGTTTTGAAAGTTTTTTTCACCCCACAGATGGGAAGCATATTTGTTTGGACAGGCTTTTAGAAAAGTGTAAACTCTCTTAGTTTATTTTTTGCTGTTTTTATTGGGGCTTCTTTGTGCTTTTTAAATGCTTTTTGCTATGCTTCGTTCATTGAAGGTATTTCTATTGTGTTTTAAAGTAGATCATTTTCGTGGTTGACTGTTTAAACAGTCAAATTGAGTACAATTTGTTTAAACAGCAGGATGTAAATGAAATAATTATATTAATAAATTCAAATACATACAGTAAGTGCAATAACTGCATCTAAAGTAGGATAAATGTGATCAAGAGAAAAATGAAAAATGAAAGGAACTAAATGAAGGAAAATACAGGGTTGTGGCCAATGCTGCTGTTCTGCTCATGACTTCCACTTGTGCAACAGAACCAGCAATTTCATTCGACTTTGAACTGGACAAGCGTATTGGCAAGGCAGCTATGGCAATGGCTCCTTTCTCCAGAGGGGTATGGGAGAAGGTGAGGCTAACAACGAATATCAAGATGAAGCTCTACCAAGATTGTGTGTTGAGCCTTATGGTAGTGAGAAGTGGGCAACTTACTTCCACCAGGAGCGATGCCTCAACACATTCCATATGCACTGCATCAGGAAGATTTTGGGCTTCACATGGCAGGACAGGGTCTCAAACAAATATGTGCTCTCCCAAGCCCACATCTCCAGCATTTTTGCACTCCTGTCTCAATGACATCTATGCCAGCTTGGTCATGTCCACAGAATGGAAGATGGCAGGATCCCCAAGGACGTCTTCCACAAAGAGCTGGTTTCAGGTACCAGGCCCATTGGCAGTCCAACTTCACGCTACAAAGATGTCTGCAAGTGAAACATGAAGGCTGGCAACATTAACCCTGCCATGTGGGAATCCCTTGCAAACAACCACAGTGCCTGGAGACAATCAGTCAGATTGTGTAGCCACAGCAGTTACTAGAGGAGGAATGATCACTGTGAGGAGCACAGAAAGAAGAAACACCATAGTACACCTGCGTCAGCTCAACCGGATGTCTTAATCTTCCCCAGCTGCAACAAGACATGTCTCCCATATTGGTATCTACAACCACAGCAGGAGCTGTCAACAGTTTGACTTCACCCTGAAAGGCATACGCTTGCATTGTCTCCCGAGACAGACAGATGCCAACAACTCAGAAATAATGTATGAGAAATAGTCCAGTATCTAATATAATAATTCCAATAATTGATTGTGATTATTATTTCTTTCTGGATTTTTTTTCTGGCATGAACAAAGGCTGTTAACGTAACAAAGTTTGTAATATTCCATAATTGATCAGTTCACTGTTTCATTGATGGAATGTGTTTATACTTCCATTTTGAGGCCTTCTTCAACTCTAGCTGCTAACAGATTTTCAAGTATTATTAGTACAAAAAGAGAACAAAAAGAGAACAATATACAAACGCTGAAACAGAAGCCAAAAGCAGATAACATATACAAATAAATACCAAAAGGCGAAACCAGTCTATATGGTCTTTGAGGCTCTGTTTGTCAGGCTCCTGTGGCAGTCAGCAAAGTACGATAGCAACAGGTCGAACGAAGTATCAACCGGAGTGCACACAGATTAGACAGGCTGCCGGCGTTCGTCACCACCAAATGTGAATTCTGCATGTGTTAACTTTAAGAGCCATAGACCAGGGGTCCCCAGACTTACTGCACTTCGGGCCAGTGCCTGAAGCGCTGATCCCGCAGAGGATGGGGGAGCGCGCGCCCATGCACCTGCACACATGCTATTTCCGGCACACTTCCAGGTCGCTGGAGAACCGGAAATGGCTTGTGTGCATGAGCACGGGCCTCCTCCAACCCGGAAGTGCACCGGAAATGATGCATGCGCATGCACGCAAGCTATTTCTGGTCATCTGGCGACCTGGAAGTGGGCTGCCCCACTGAGTCACGCTGCTAAGAGCGGGCGGTGGGGGTTGCCGGGGGCCGGATAAATCGGTCCATTGGGCCGTATCCGCCCCCGGGCCGTAGTCTGGGGACCTCTGGCCATAGACCATTATGTTAAAACATCACACGGGTACCTTGAGAATGCACAAGCTTGCCAGTAAACCCATCACCAGGCAGCTTTCCCATGAAGATACCATGTGGGTTGAACCAGGACTTCCATATGGGAGCTCTATAAATGGCACCTTTGATTTCCACAACAGTGGCAGCCCTTTTCCAAAGCGCTGTGGCTATTTCAAGGACCATGAATGCAGCCTCCACGCAGAGACACTGGTTCACGCAAATGGCACCTGAATGCTGTCTGGTTGCAAACTTTGCAGTGCCCTCATGCATGCATAGGGACTATAGCCAAGTACAAACAGCCCGTAGACAAAGCTCTAAGTCTGCTCTGCACTGTAACTTCCTTCATAGGGCTGATCTGCAGGCATACTCCTATGAATACTGATCAAGAATTTTAAAAAGGTATTAGCATAAGTACCCCATAACATTGCTAATCACAGCCTTTCAGTTAGTTGTAGATTCTCTTAATGGGCTGCTTCAGTAGTAATGTACTGTCCGAGAAGGTTTTCAAGAGCAGGTAAAATATCACCTTACCACATTTGCTGGAATAAACTGATAGGACACACCAAATATTTATTTCTGGATCTAAGGACTTCAAAGGAAGAAGTACTTGTGCCAGTTCTAAGACAATAGCTTCTTTCATGGTGGCCCAGCTTGCTCATGTTTTATAAGCCTATTTACTTTGGTGTTCATGATAAAATAATAGTTACCATAACCATCTAATGTCTAATAGATTATTGTATTTTAATATTCTGTTGGAAGCCACCCAGAGTGGCTGGGGAAACACAGCCAGATGGGCGGGGTATAAATAATAAATTGTTGTTGTTGTTGTTGTTGTTGTTGTTGTTGTTATGCCACCCCTTTCCTATGCTGATCTAGAAAAAAATACATGTTAACTAAACTATTATTGTTTTCCACACAACGGCTTTGTATTGAGCTTGAAGTTGTTGCATACGTTGCTGAATAATAAACAAACCCAGTTGTCTTTTAAAAAACAAAACATTTTTTAGCAAAACGTGAATAGCATAAATAGGTATCTGGTCCCCCAAAGTATCCAGTACTACAATTCGTGTGCTAAAAGCTGCCAGCAGATGTTCCAAAACTATCATGATCCCACGATTGCTGGGAGTGCAACTGTGTTCTTAACTATTGTTCAGTTACAACTGCCAGTCTATTATAGCTGTAGCTATTGTTGGAGCCATACAACAGAATAGACATGGCCTGCTGTGAATTACTTTGTTTCTGATTTGCAGAATGATTATTGGTGGTCTCCATCAGGTCTGGCCCTACCTTTAGGCAGAGTGAGTCAATCGCCTCGGGTGGCAGATGTTGGAGGTCAGCACCAACGCACCTCAGACATTGATCCCCCCCAGCCATTCCCATCTGTGGGAGATCAGAGCTTAGTGTACCACAGGCCTTTTCATATATATATCTCCTAAATTAACCTACTGCCATCAGGTGCACTGGAGGAACATTACCCTGTTACCAGTTGAAGTAAGATTCAATTACAAATCCATTTCCTTTCTGAACATGGAATGAGGGTGCACCAACTTCTCCTTTGTCTTAGGCAGCATAATGTCTTGAGCCAGCCCTGGTCATAATGATGTATTTCATTATTCAATTATTATTGGATTTGCGCCATAAGAACATAGTTCCAATGATGTGCTGACTCAACCAGCTAGAATTTCCTAGTGAGCACGGGCAATTAAAAACAAGTAAAGTTCTGTTCTAAACTTTCAAGATTCATTTTCGTCCTCTTTGTTTATGTAAAGGAAAGCAACGAAATGTTAGTTCTTCGAGAAAGTCAACACACTCAAAAGTAAAATTGTGGGGGCTTTATATCCAGAATAGCAGAATACAAATCTGGAGTGTTCCACACATGTAGTGTGTTTCAGATTCCCTGTGTTGGTCATGCAATCACTCCCCTTGATAACTGGCACACAGTTTATTGGCATCTGAATTTATTATATCATGTAATAAGTATAAATCCCATATTTGCTGATGCATAATTTTTAACAGCACTCTTCTTTACATTAGAAAAAAAAATTCAGTTAATTAGCAACTGTGTTTTTTTCTAGGAGCTGGAATTCAGAGCTTTTGCTCCAGCCATTTACAACTTGTTTTTCTTGGAAAGAGCAAAGTATTTGAAAATAGTGGGGAAAGGGGCCCTCTAATTTCCTTTTCTGCTGAGGAGTGCAGAGCCCCACTTCTCCCATCGACTCCGGGAATATTTCAAAAAAAAATAAAATTCTGCCTTTAAGGGTATATAAATAAAGCCTACTGGCAGAATTTACATTATCTTTGTACCTAAGCCAATTTGTAAAATGGTTGTAAAATTAAATCATATAATTGGAAGGGCTATTTAAACATTAATTGGTAATATGATACGGAGCAGCTCAGCATTCCCTTTTGTCCAGATGTGGACAGACTTAATAGAAACTTTTAAGATGTTTGCAGTGTATTGGAAATGTTGCTTTAAGGCCAGGCCCCAGAGGGTCTCTTTCAAAAAGAGGCTCAACTCAAAGCCCTAGAAGCTGGGGGTGGCAGGAGTAAGCCATTGCATTGCCTCTTTTACTCTTTGTGCAACAAACAGAAATGTTCTAGTCATCACAACTTCACTACTGGTTCTTGACATAAAACTAAATATTACACAGGATGACTAGATTGCACTGCCTCGCCCCATTTCTAGAACTGCTTCGTAGAAGCATAGGAGGCTGCCTTACCCCCAGTCAGACCATTGCTCCATCTAGCTCAATATTACGTACACTGACTGGCAGCCAGGGTTTCAAACAGGGGACAAACCCAAGTTTATCTGGAAATACCAGAGATTGAATTTAATGATTAAAACAAACAAACAAACAAAACCTTGAATACGTTCCTGAATACATGATTTTGAGAACAGCAGAAACAGCTTGGAAGAGATATTTTAAAAATAGTTTTAGAAGTTGTGTGTCCTTATTTCTCTATTTGATCCTTTTACATGGTTTTGTATGTTTTGTGGTATTTTATGCATTGTGATTTGCTGTTATTTTTATTGATTATAGATTGGTAAATCTTTATTGATAAGTACAAACTGTTTAATTATTATTTGCTGATGTATAATTTTACTGTTTACCATCAGATTCCGATGGATTGTTGAATGTTGTTTATTTTAAAGTTATTGTGACCTTTTATATTGGATCAGATTGCTACTGTTTGATGTTTTATTATGTTTTTATATGTGTCACAGTGGCTGGGGAGACCCAGCCAGATGGGCGGGGTATAAATTATTATTATTATTATTATTACACATAACATTTACTTAACAAGCATCATTGAGGTTTGTTGTTGGTTGTTGTTGTTGTTGTTGTTCTCTATACCACTTTACATTTTAAAGAAAAATTCAAAGCAGTTTACATCACATTAATTGAAACATCAAAAAAAAATCTTGAATAAAACATTACTGAAGAAAGTCAAATATAAAGTAGACATTCAAAGCAACACAGTTAACAGGAAACTAAAATATTATCTTAAATATTTCAAAACAAAGCATTGCTAAAGGAAGTCAGATATAAAATGCACATTTAAAACAGCATAATTAACAAGAGAATAAAATATTAAGCACAGAACATATCTGCTACCAATGCTGCCAATGGTGACCTGGGCCTGCACTATGAGACAGATGAGATGGTCTCTGGCCTCCTTAGCAGCCCCAGCTCCTGTAGTTGGAGTCCTCTCCTCCCACGTCAGGCATGTCAGGGAGACAGTGGCAAAGGAACCCTCTCCGGCATCAGGGGCAGTGCAGCATCTTGCGCACTCTGCACGGGCTGCTGCTTGCGCAAGGCGTCTGTACGGGCATTCCGTATGTGCATGCACATGTGTGGCAGCCCGTACTGTCACCATGCGAGAGGCAGCCCATACGGACACCACGTGAGCAGTGCCCATATGGACTGCACATGCCCTCAGCCGCTCTACAGCTGGGGGGAGGCAGGGGCCATCTTGTCATCCCTCCCCGAGTGGCACCCGGGGCAGTCTGACCCCTCTGTCCACCCTTTTTACACCCCTGCAGGGAGAAGGTCCTCCAGGACTCACAGCAAAGATTATTAATTACGTTTTCCAATTTTTTGTTATCTTGTTATGGTGTTCATTGGCCAAAGCAGGTGGTTTGAATTCATATGGATGGTAGACACAAATACAGAATGGCTAGGAGAAGGAGAACATGCAGGAGAACAGATTAGCTGAACTATGAACTCTGAATCTTGTGTCTGCCCTGGTTTTGGAACTGAAACTGCGTCGGTCACTCAGGCCAATGGCTTTTGTCAGGAGATGAACAGGGGATTACAACCCTGATAATTTCTCCTGGACCACTAAGAAACTTTTGATTACCCATAGCTTCAAACTATTATCCATCTAGGGCTTCTCTAGGTCCCTTTGAAAACAAACACAAAAGTTTTCAGCATTCTCTTAGATCTTACTTGCCAAGTTGACCCATACCTTCAGATTAGAAAAATAATTATCTCAATTTCTTTATCTGCAGTAGATGAAAGAAGCTGCATTTCTGGACATTTAAAGGAACTTGCTTCTGTGTACACTGATCATTAATTTTTAAAATCTTATGAAACTTTTTTCTGTGGCTTGGGGAATGCCTTGAATTTCTCCTATAAGTTTTATTTGTTGCATTAAATATTAATATTTCCATTCCCATGTTACACTTAGATATCTAAGTGTAAACATAAATTCTGTAATGATCTTCCAGAGATTTGTGTATCCACCTTAATTTAATATCTCTTTTATGTTTTTGATTGCAGTTTTCATTATTTCATCAGAAGTTAATGAGACCTCAGTTTAAGTCACCACTTTGTTGGGGGATCGTTTATTAATTTGTCGTGAGGTTTTTCTTTTGGAAGCAGTTACAGAGTGCATTTGGGATATATTCTACATTGCAAGTCTGAAAATGGGCCCTGTTCATCCATGCATTTTCAAGAGAGGAAGTAAGATGGAAAACACATTCATTGCAATCAGTCCAAACCCGTAACATTTGTGTAAAGGGGAAAAAAGATGCTCTGAAAAATGTGATATGATTCATCTGTGTTCTTTCAATGAAACAAGGCCTCTTAACCCCAGGATTTTAGTCCTAATTTTATTACTCTTTCCAGTAATCTTTTTGCAGTCTTCTACATTCTTTCAAACATCTATCGCTCATTAAAGTCCTTTTAGGTTAGATTTAATGGCAGCTCACATTGTGCTAATTTCTTTTCAGTCTGTAGTATTTTTGATTCTAATCATCCTTCACCAGTTTTCATTTCAATACTTTTTGAAGTGTGGAATCTCATAAAGAGAAAGGTTTCTTTTTCTTCATGCAGTGCCTTGATTTTTAAAACAGTCCTATTTATATAGATGTTTATAGATTATAATAAACTGTATGCCAAAAACATATGAGAGATGTTGGACTAGGGAGGAAGTGCTGGTAGCGTAGGTTTTACAGTTTGGGGATACAAAATACAGGTCTAGATAATAGTTATTATTTGTAGCAGAATTTCAATATGGCTCAGATGCATAGAGCTGTTGCAACTTATTGCAGATGGATACAGTGGCAATTTAGCTCTAAGTGATTTCTTTTCAGCTGTGATCTTCTGGCAGGTAACTGTGAGGCTGTTAAGTAAGGAAATAATTATTAATGAGACTGTAGTAATAGCATGCAGCTAAATAATGATAGCAAAAGCCTTGGAATTTTTAAATTTTGCCTCTGGAAACCTGAAGCAGCTTAGACTCCATGCAATATGATCTTCTTAGTTATTTTCCTGGCTTCCTAAAATAATTTGTATTTTTTAAAAATGGGAATCAGCACATCCATAATAGGAGCACAGACTGTCACTGCTAGAGAGTGTCAAACTTCAGAACTGATGTCTTTCTCTTTGGACAAAGAGAACATTAATCTAGCCTTTTCTTTTCATGGAGATAATAACATTCCTTGCTTCTTCATGATAATCTACCTGCCTTCTGAGCACCTGAAGATAATCTTAAAGGTTTTTTTGGGGGGGTAGCTGGGGCTGGTTCATCTGTGTTTATTTGTGCTCCTGAAGCCCTTTATAGGTAGGAGTCCCACAAGCATGTTAAGGAGCATTATGTAATTATTAAATCTCCCATACCAAAAACATGCATGCCGGCTGAATTTTAATCATTACCCAATAAGTCCAGGATGTCTGCATTATCCAATGTATTCCATTCTCTTAACCAGCACAGACAGGCTGTCTCATAATAAATTTTCAGATCTGGCAGGGCAAAGCCTCCTCTTTATTTTGTATCTATCATAATTTTATGTTTAATTCTTGGCTTTCCCCCCGCCAGATAAATTTAGAAATGCCCCTCTTCCATTCTTTGAAGCAGCCTGAGTTATTAACAATTGGCATTGATTGAAATAAAAACAGCATCCTGGGTAATAGGTTCATTTTGATAGCTGAGATTCTGCCAAGTAGGGAGAGCTTCATAGCAGGGTCTTAATGTTTTATTTTAGATGCTGGATATTCTACATTTCATCAGTTGCCATCATAGAATTGTAGAGTTGGAAGGGACCTTGACTAGTCCAGAGGAGGAAGAAATGGGGGGCGGGGGGGGCTGATTGGTGGAAGCCTGAGTTGAAGGGATCTGCACTTCATTCTCATGGAAAGAGGAACCAGGGATGCCAGCACTTCCCCCCTGACTTTGCTGCAGAGCGGAGAGCCTCAGGTGGAGGCTTGGGAGGGCTTGTGGCAGCTATGAGGGGAGCCAGAGTAGGAGCCCAAACAGTGGGGTGCAGTCTTGTTGCTAAGATCCAGATGCCACCTTTGCAGTTGGAAATGCTCCAAAGGAGCGCATGTTTGCAATGCCAACTTTCCTGCAGGGCGAGCGAGTCTCACGAGTGCTTTCCCCCCCTTTATGATTAGGAAACTTGATACCATACATTATATGAGGGGTGTAAATTAGAAGAAATAAGTTGAACTACTTTTTAAAAATGGGATTGAAACATAATAACCAAGCTTTTGTAGAGTGAGAGAGGAGGGATGCCACCATTCTTATTGCACTGGCTGGGAGAGAGTAGCAACTTGGTTCAGCCGCACCGGGTGACACGCTGCAGGGGGTCCCACAACAATGCTATAGAACAGAGTGTGAGAGGCAGGTGGGTGCCAAATTTTAGCATCACACGGGGCGCCACTGAAATTTGAGAGCCCCAAGTCCACCACTGCTCCTTCCTCCTCAGGAAGTTTCCATGCAGTTTGGGAGCAATGCACTGGGTGTCCCATGACTCATATCTGATAAACTTTGTTATATGATGTGCCTTTTTTTTAAAAAAAAACACTCTCTAGTATTTACCTACTAAAATTACCACATTTAATTATACTGACCTGTTGCAAAACCTCAGTGAAGGTACCCTTTTGAAGATTGTGGAGGAAAGGAGCGGTTTCTCTTGCAAAAACTTGCCCTGTAATAAATAAATGCTATCACTAATGTTAAAGGGGGGGGGGGGACACTACCTATATTTAAGTTTTTTAAAAATCAAATAGGGGGATAAGGATAAATTAACTGTAGCAATACAGCAAAACCAAAATAGCTTCACAAATATACCAATTCAAGGCCAAGAATTGTTGGCATTGATTCACAGAGCATCATCGCCTGGGCTTCTTCTGGACCAAGACCTTTGGTTTTTAATTTTATAGTATATGTGGCATTCGGACCTAGAAGTACGCTAAGACACAACTGTTCTGCTCCTGGAAGTTTTGACTTCTCATATCTTTGTTGTGTCTGGTATCTCAGTCCTATGTTAACTTAGAAGCAAGTCCCATTAATTTTAAGTGTGTTTAGGAATGTGGCCCTAAACAGGTTTCATCTGGTTATAAACTGAGCATTAACAAGCTGCATTCCAGCCACTTCACTCCTTCTGGAGTATAGATAGTCCCACATAATAAATACCAAAGAGCCAGCTACGGTAAAAAATCTGTGCAAAAGTATAAGTGCTTTTAAGCTAGAACAAAATAAGGGAAATTGTTACTTACCTAAGAAAACTAGAAACAACATGAAAGTGAAGCCTGCCACAAATAGCAGTTACCTTTTTTATTGCTATCTCTTGAGTTTTATCTCCAGTTTCCTGCATAAATGGCTGCTGTTCTGCTGAAAATAAAGGGTGAGAGTTAACTTTAAGCGACAGAACGTATTTCAACAGCTCTTCCTCTGCACACTGTTTCTATGCAGTGTGAATTTCTGTGTGCTATTTGGTTTTTAAAAAATGCTTAAAACAACAACTTTGCAGTGCATTTAAATGTTCATTATTGCTAAACAAGTTAGATTGTTAGGGTTTTCTCCTGCATTTTAAAATGCAACTAATTATAAACGGTGCTGCGATCTGAAGTGGGGCAAAGAGTAGGGGCTTCGGGAAAAGGTACCAATGTGTAAGTCTCCCGTTGAAACCCAATCTGCGCAGCTAAAGCAATAGGATGGAAGCAGTGTGCGCTGCTCGTGGGTCTGGATAACAGAGAAAGTTTATCAAGGCTGAAGAACAACTGCTGTTCAAATCCTGTCTCCCCCCCCCCAAAAAAAAGAATAGATTGGGTTGCTGGTTGTGTGTTTTGGTGTTGGGGTGGGGCGGTTATGGCTTTGTGTTTCCTTCTTTTGCTTTGCTTTGCTGTTGTCACACGCCATGCATGAACGAAAATGCTGAATTCTCCCAGGAGCTGTAAAGCTTCTGTGAAGATTGTTTATTTCCTTAATCCCTTCTCCTTTGTGAATCCTGATGTCAGATAGAAAATGGAAAGCCTTTAATATAGATATTATCACCCTTATTATCACCTGCACTAGGGAGTGTCCTCGCTGCCTGTTGTTACCCTAGCAATCGCCATATGTTGCTGCCTCTCTGAGGTTAGATTTTAACCTGACTACCTTCTCCCATATGTGAAGCCTGGTATTAGGTGCCTTTGGGGGTAGCACAGATGGGCCACTGCTTCTTTCATTATCTTGCACTTATGGCCAATCAATTCTGAAAGGCATCCTTTCATTTTCAACTTTCTGAGCTGTTTGGGACATGCCAAATATCTATTAGCAGCAGTCGTTGCAAAGGCGTGAACCCCAAGCCGAAAACTGTAGAGCAAACATGACTCCTAAAAGTACTGAGTGCAGCTGTCAGAGAAAGAAGAGATGGGAAATCTGACTAGGATGTAGCAAATTTAACCACCTCCTGGAGTACAGGTAGTCCCGCTTAAGAAATACCAGGAAACCAGCTATAATAAAATTCACACAAAAGTGCAGGTGCTTTTAAGCTGGAACAAATGGAAGAAGCCAATCTTCTGCGGCAGCCAAAGAGGCTTCTGAGGGAGAGCGAGAGGAAATTCTGCAGGAGGGATTTAAAGGAGGCAAGAGAAACTGTTTGGCAGAAGGACTGATCTTACAGCTATTGTCATCATATACTACAGCAAGCTGGGGGGAGTGCTCTTCACGTGTAATAAGCACCTTGGAAAATGCCGCAGAAGTAGGAATGGTAGAAAGAAATATATGGAGCAGAGCGGATATGAGTTCTGAGGCAAGAGCAAAGGATGGGAATGTGAAGAAAAAGAAGTATGGTGCATTGGAATGCTGCTTAAAGGAACATAATTATGTCCCAAAATTCTGGTGTTTCTTTGGGAATTGAGTACTGAGATAGACTCTTATTTATTTATGGGCAATTTTGTCCATGGTGGCATTGGTAGTTTTGCTGAGGTCTAGGGAAGCCCAGTCTTTTTTCCTCTGTGTTTAGATTAGATTTTTTTTCTGCCCCCTTGGACAGAAAATGTGGTTTGGTATAAACTAAGTAGCAACAAGACGTATTTGGAGTTGGCTACAGAACAGGGTAAAGATTAAGTGTGCGGCCTTACTGCTTTCCTGCGTGGCCAAACATGTCATTTCTCAAAAGGGACACCCTTGTCTTCTTGCTCCAGCATTGTGACCCAACATTCCATGTTTGTTTGTACAGTAAGAAAAATCATCACAGCTATTCTGAAGAAAGTATGGCATGCCGCAAACATTTCATATGTCTGTTGCCATGGAGTATTGTGATGTCATCTTAGATGGGTTTTAAAGGGACAAATTCATGGAGGATAAATCTATCAATGGCTACAAGCCATCATGATCTTCAGTTACAGAGGCAGCATATCACCCTATCCCAGTTGCGGAGAGCAACCAGAGGAGAAAACCATTGCATTCACATCCTCCTTGTGGGCTTCCCAAAGGTATCTGATTGACTGATTTGGGAAATGGGATGCTAGACTAGATAGAGCAGGCATCCCCAAACTGCGGCCCTCCAGATGTTTTGGCCTACAACTCCCATGATCCCTAGCTAACAGGACCAGTGGTCAGGGGTGATGGGAATTGTAGTCCAAAACATCTGGAGGGCCAAAGTTTGGGGATGCCTGAGATAGAGTTTTGGTCTGATGCAGACATGGCTGCTCTCATATTTGAGAAGGTTTGGAGGTGAGGAGGGAGCTGGGACCACCTGTGCTTGTTGCATGGCACCTAACAGCATTTGGGACAGTCCCCTTTCACTTCTGATTTCCACCACCAGAGTTTTTTGTCTGGCACCATAGCAACTTCAGGGCTCTCTCCCACTTCAAATTTTTAAGCATACAACCACAAATGTAAAGCATGAATACTACAAACAGATGTTTATAATAACCAAGTCAGTCTTACAGGTATGCTCAGGATTGGGCCTAGATTGACTGTGGTGCTTGCAATAGCCCTTAAAGCAGCACAAAACTCCATCTTCCAAGCAAAAAAGTATTTTAAACAACTGAAAATAACTTGCACTCTACAGATTGATTCACAGATAGGCGCAGAGCAGTATCAGAGATTCCTGGCCAAATAAAAGTTTGGCACAGATGTTAATGTCTTCCCCTCCCTCTCACCTCAGGATAGACTTCTAACTTCCTTTTTCAATTGCATGACTAAAAACTTACAAATATCATCTGGCTCCAATACATCTTGTTTAGTTTTTGTTCCTATTTTCTGTGGACTTATGGCTTCCATTACTACTTTTCTCCCTCTCCCTCCCCCTCCCCCCCTTTTTTTGCATCGTCTGTGTCCCAGTCCCACCTAAGCCTTTCTGGATTTTATTGTAGTTCATTAGAAGTGCATTTCTTTATCTTGGAGGCTTTCAGGCTCCTTCCCTCCCCCCCCACCCACTCCATGTATGCCTTGGCTTTGTTAATTGCATGCTGCTCTAAGAATACACGGCACGATACCTTTGAACCTTACACTTTGCCTTGACAGCTGGGCTAGCAAATGCCACTGACAACGGGGATGGGGGGGGGGAGAATCTTTTGTAAGTAAATTGCCAATGTGGCTAACCTTGCTGGAACCCAATTGTTAAGGCTGTGATTCAGTTTTTCTGTCAAACTCAGTTCAGGCTAACCTGGCTGGCCTTCTGCTTCTTCAGTGATCAGCCTGAGGAAGTGTGCTTTCTCAGCTTATCAGGTTTTTATTAACTTCAGCTTCCTGCTGCAGTAATTGTTTGTTCCCACTTCAGCTTCTTAGAATGTCCACCAGAATGCCTTGTCACCGGTGCCTGAGAAACATGTGCACATTAAATACTTCCTTGAATTATTTGCGGCGCAATCCGCCAGAAAATTCTCCTACCTACACAGGCCCCGCTGAAATGCGTGGGAGCATTGTAAGATCACTTCTTTTGCAGTGCCCCATTTATCTCATCAGCAGTCCTTCTCAGCCGAATATACTTGCATTGCTTATGTTTAGTAGTCTGCAAAGATCACTATTTCTCCGCTGATGTTATTTCCCTGCAAAATGGAGTGGTAATAAGGCACCGGTGATAATGTAAACTGAACAAGTGATAGTGAGATTGGCCAAAAGTTACCTCCTGTTGTGAAGTGAAATGTGAGTAACAGGGGAAATGATTAAGATACTTTGGAAAATAAGTAAAAGCTTTATTACAAGCGGGGCTCTGCACATAGAAATATGTTAATGTTTCATATGTTGGCCCAGTTGACATGTGGTGGGAACATGCTTGTGTGCAGGTACTTACAGAAAAAAATCACAGCTGCTTTGCTGCTGTCCGGATGCTGCTGCCGCCACAGTACTTGGAGCTAATGCTCTGTGCAGATCTGGGCTCATGATTTGTTACAAGCAGCAAGCCCTATAACTCGTGGTTTGTCTGGGCCAAGACAAACCATGAGCCCAGGCTTTGCCGTGATGCTGAGCCAAACCATGTCTTAGTTCTGCAGCAGGGCATGTGGAGAAGGAGCGAAATAGCCACAATTTTTCCTCTGAGTACCAGCACACTTGTGCATTCATGCTTACCCATGGTTTGGCATTACGTACTCATTTTTATGTCTTCTAATCTTTTCAAATGGTACGTTTTCAGTGAGGGATATCTGAAGGTCTGCTCGAGGAACGGTCTTCTGCTTGCACAGGTAGACTTCCTCTACTATATTCTGCACTGCCACCTCCATGCAGCCACCAAATCTGCTTTGGAGCGTTGGAGGACCCTCTGGATCAGATTTGGAGGTGCGTGGAGGCAGCAGAGGTGAGGAAAGGAAAGGGAAATCCACTTGTGCAGCACTGGA